>NW_027124985.1:0-37799 GCF_040581485.1 Linepithema humile
TCAACTAATTATAACATTTTTAATCCGCGCCGTATCAATCCGCGACGACAGTGTCGCTTCTCGATACTTTAAAACGAGCAACAAATTCAATTTCTTATATATTTCGATAGTACAGATCCTGTAAATTAATTTGGTACCAAAAACATACAAGCAACAAATTTTTTTAACTAATTATAACGTTTTTAATTCGCGCCATATTAATCCGCGACGACAGTGTCGCTTCTCGATACTTTAAAACGAGCAACAAATTTAATTTCTTATATATTTCGATAGTACAGAGTCTGTAAATTAATTTGGTACCAATCACATACGAAAAACAAATTATTTCAATTAATTATAACGTTTTAATCCGCGCCGTATCAATCCGCGACGACAGTGTCGCTTCTCGATACTTTAAAACGAGCAACAAATTCATTTTCCTATATATTTCGATAGTACAGAGTCTGTAAATTAATTTGGTACCAAAAACATACGAGCAACAAATTATTTCAACTAATTATAACGTTTCTAATCCGCGCCGTATCAATCCGCGACGACAGTGTCGCTTCTCGATACTTTAAAACGAGCAACAAATTCAATTTCTTATATATTTCAATAGTACAGAGTCTGTAAATTAATTTGGTACCAATCACATACGAAAAACAAATTATTTCAATTAATTATAACGTTTTAATCCGCGCCGTATCAATCCGCTACGACAAAGTGTCGCTTCTCGATACTTTAAGACGAGCAAAAAATTCAGTTTCTTATTTTTTGAATAGTATATTGTTCATAAATTAATTTGAGACCAGAAACATACGAAGAACAAATTATTTCAACTAATTATAACGTTTTTAATCCGCGCCGTATCAATCCGCGACGACAGTGTCGCTTCTCGATACTTTAAAACGAGCAACAAATTTATTTTCCTATATATTTCGATAGTACAGAGTCTGTAAATTAATTTGGTACCAAAAACATACGAGAAACAAATTATTTCAACTAATTATAACGTTTTTAATCCGCGCCGTATCAATCCGCGACGACAGTGTCGCTTCTCGATACTTTAAAACGAGCAACAAATTCAATTTCTTATATATTTCGATAGTACAGAGCCTGTAAATTAATTTGGTACCAAAAACATACAAGCAACAAATTTTTTTAACTAATTATAACGTTTTTAATTCGCGCCATATTAATCCGCGACGACAGTGTCGCTTCTCGATACTTTAAAACGAGCAACAAATTCAATTTCTTATATATTTCGATAGTACAGAGTCTGTAAATTAATTTGGTACCAATCACATACGAAAAACAAATTATTTCAATTAATTATAACGTTTTAATCCGCGCCGTATCAATCCGCTACGACAAAGTGTCGCTTCTCGATACTTTAAGACGAGCAAGAAATTCAGTTTCTTATTTTTTTGAATAGTATATTGTTCATAAATTAATTTGAAACCAAAAACATACGAAGAACAAATTATTTCAACTAATTATAACGTTTTTAATCCGCGCCGTATCAATCTGCGACGACAGTGTCGCTTTTCGATACTTTAAAACGAGCAACAAATTCATTTTCCTTTATATTTCGAAAGTACAGAGTCTGTAAATTAATTTGGTACCAAAAACATACGAGAAACAAATTATTTCAACTAATTATAACGTTTTTAATCCGCGCCGTATCAATCCGCGACGACAGTGTCGCTTCTCGATACTTTAAAACGAGCAACAAATTCAATTTCTTATATATTTCGATAGTACAGAGTCTGTAAATTAATTTGGTACCAAAAACATACGAGAAACAAATTATTTCAATTAATTATAACGTTTTAATCCGCGCCGTATCAATCGGCGACGACAAAGTGTCGCTTCGCGATACTTTAAGACGAGCAACAAATTCAGTTTCTTATTTTTTTGAATAGTATGTTGTTCATAAATTAATTTGAGACCAGAAACATACGAAGAAAAAATTATTTCAACTAATTATAACGTTTTTAATCCGCGCCGTATCAATCCGCGACGACAGTGTCGCTTCTCGATACTTTAAAACGAGCAACAAATTCAATTTCTTATATATTTCGTTAGTACAGAGTCTGTAAATTAATTTGGTACCAATCACATACGAAAAACAAATTATTTCAATTAATTATAACGTTTTAATCCGCGCCGTATCAATCCGCTACGACAAAGTGTCGCTTCTCGATACTTTAAGACGAGCAAGAAATTCATTTTCTTATTTTTTTGAATAGTATATTGTTCATAAATTAATTTGAGACCAGAAACATACGAAGATCAAATTATTTCAACTAATTATATCGTTTTTAATCCGCGCCGTATCAATCCGCGACGACAGTGTCGCTTCTCGATACTTTAAAACGAGCAACAAATTCATTTTCCTATATATTTCGATAGTACAGAATCTATAAATTAATTTGGTACCAAAAACATACGAGAAACAAATTATTTCAACTAATTATAACATTTTTAATCCGCGCCGTATCAATCCGCGACGACAGTGTCGCTTCTCGATACTTTAAAACGAGCAACAAATTCAATTTCTTATATATTTCGATAGTACAGAGCCTGTAAATTAATTTGGTACCAAAAACATACAAGCAACAAATTTTTTTAATTAATTATAACGTTTTTAATTCGCGCCATATTAATCCGCGACGACAGTGTCGCTTCTCGATACTTTAAAACGAGCAACAAATTCAATTTCTTATATATTTCGATAGTACAGAGTCTGTAAATTAATTTGGTACCAATCACATACAAAAAACAAATTATTTCAATTAATTATAACGTTTTAATCCGCGCCGTATCAATCCGCTACGACAAAGTGTCGCTTCTCGATACTTTAAGACGAGCAAGAAATTCAGTTTCTTATTTTTTTGAATAGTATATTGTTCATAAATTAATTTGAAACCAGAAACATACGAAGAACAAATTATTTCAACTAATTATAACGTTTTTAATCCGCGCCGTATCAATCCGCGACGACAGTGTCGCTTTTCGATACTTTAAAACGAGCAACAAATTAATTTTCCTTTATATTTCGAAAGTACAGAGTCTGTAAATTAATTTGGTACCAAAAACATACGAGAAACAAATTATTTCAACTAATTATAACGTTTTTAATCCGCGCCGTATCAATCCGCGACGACAGTGTCGCTTCGCGATACTTTAAGACGAGCAACAAATTCAATTTCTTATTTTTTTGAATAGTATGTTGTTCATAAATTAATTTGAGACCAGAAACATACGAAGAAAAAATTATTTCAACTAATTATAACGTTTTTAATCCGCGCCGTATCAATCCGCGACGACAGTGTCGCTTCTCGATACTTTAAAACGAGCAACAAATTCAATTTCTTATATATTTCAATAGTACAGAGTCTGTAAATTAATTTGGTACCAATCACATACGAAAAACAAATTATTTCAATTAATTATAACGTTTTAATCCGCGCCGTATCAATCCGCTACGACAAAGTGTCGCTTCTCGATACTTTAAGACGAGCAAAAAATTCAGTTTCTTATTTTTTTGAATAGTATATTGTTCATAAATTAATTTGAGACCAGAAACATACGAAGAACAAATTATTTCAACTAATTATAACGTTTTTAATCCGCGCCGTATCAATCCGCGACGACAGTGTCGCTTCTCGATACTTTAAAACGAGCAACAAATTCATTTTCCTATATATTTTGATAGTACAGAGTCTGTAAATTAATTTGGTACCAAAAACATACAAGAAACAAATTATTTCAACTAATTATAACGTTTATAATCCGCGCCGTATCAATCCGCGACGACAGTGTCGCTTCTCGATACTTTAAAACGAGCAACAAATTCAATTTCTTATATATTTCGATAGTACAGAGCCTGTAAATTAATTTGGTACCAAAAACATACAAGCAACAAATTTTTTTAACTAATTATAACGTTTTTAATTAGCGCCATATCAATCCGCGACGACAGTGTCGCTTCTCGATACTTTAAAACGAGCAACAAATTCAATTTCTTATATATTTCGATAGTACAGAGTCTGTAAATTAATTTGGTACCAATCACATACGAAAAACAAATTATTTCAATTAATTATAACGTTTTAATCCGCGCCGTATCAATCCGCTACGACAAAGTGTCGCTTCTCGATACTTTAAGACGAGCAAGAAATTCAGTTTCTTATTTTTTTGAATAGTATATTGTTCATAAATTAATTTGAGACCAGAAACATACGAAGAACAAATTATTTCAACTAATTATAACGTTTTTAATCCGCGCCGTATCAATCCGCGACGACAGTGTCGCTTCTCGATACTTTAAAACGAGCAACAAATTCATTTTCCTATATATTTCGATAGTACAGAGTCTGTAAATTAATTTGGTACCAAAAACATACGAGAAACAAATTATTTCAACTAATTATAACGTTTTTATTCCGCGCCGTATCAATCCGCGACGACAGTGTCGCTTCTCGATACTTTAAAACGAGCAACAAATTCAATTTCTTATATATTTCGATAGTACAGAGCCTGTAAATTAATTTGATACCAAAAACATACAAGCAACAAATTTTTTTAACTAATTATAACGTTTTTAATTCGCGCCATATCAATCCGCGACGACAGTGTCGCTTCTCGACACTTTAAAACGAGCAACAAATTCAATTTCTTATATATTTCGATAGTACAGAGTCTGTAAATTAATTTGGTACCAATCACATACGAAAAACAAATTATTTCAATTAATTATAACGTTTTAATCCGCGCCGTATCAATCCGCTACGACAAAGTGTCGCTTCTCGATACTTTAAGACGAGCAAGAAATTCAGTTTCTTATTTTTTTGAATAGTGTATTGTTCATAAATTAATTTGAGACCAGAAACATACGAAGAACAAATTATTTCAACTAATTATAACGTTTTTAATCCGCGCCGTATCAATCCGCGACGACAGTGTCGCTTCTCGATACTTTGAAACGAGCAACAAATTCATTTTCCTATATATTTCGATAGTACAGAGTCTGTAAATTAATTTGGTACCAAAAACATACGAGCAACAAATTATTTCAACTAATTATAACGTTTCTAATCCGCGCCGTATCAATCCGCGACGACAGTGTCGCTTCTCGATACTTTAAAACGAGCAACAAATTCAATTTCTTATATATTTCGATAGTACAGAGCCTGTAAATTAATTTGGTACCAAAAACATACAAGCAACAAATTTTTTTAACTAATTATAACGTTTTTAATTCGCGCCATATCAATCCGCGACGACAGTGTCGCTTCTCGATACTTTAAAACGAGCAACAAATTCAATTTCTTATATATTTCAATAGTACAGAGTCTGTAAATTAATTTGGTACCAATCACATACGAAAAACAAATTATTTCAATTAATTATAACGTTTTAATTTGCGCCGTATCAATCCGCTACGACAAAGTGTCGCTTCTCGATACTTTAAGACGAGCAAGAAATTCAGTTTCTTATTTTTTTGAATAGTATATTGTTCATAAATTAATTTGAGACCAGAAACATACGAAGAACAAATTATTTCAACTAATTATAACGTTTTTAATTCGCGCCGTATCAATCCGCGACGACAGTGTCGCTTCAAGATACTTTAAAACGAGCAACAAATTCATTTTCCTATATATTTCGATAGTACAGAGTCTGTAAATTAATTTGGTACCAAAAACATACGAGCAACAAATTATTTCAACTAATTATAACGTTTCTAATCCGCGCCGTATCAATTCGCGACGACAGTGTCGCTTCTCGATACTTTAAAACGAGCAACAAATTCAATTTCTTATATATTTCGATAGTACAGAGCCTGTAAATTAATTTGGTACCAAAAACATACAAGCAACAAATTTTTTTAACTAATTATAACGTTTTTAATTCGCGCCATATCAATCCGCGACGACAGTGTCGCTTCTGGATACTTTAAAACGAGCAACAAATTCAATTTCTTATATATTTCGACAGTACAGAGTCTGTAAATTAATTTGGTACCAAGCACATACAAACAACAAATTATTTCAATTAATTATAACGTTTTAATCCGCGCCGTATCAATCGGCGACGACAAAGTGTCGCTTCGCGATACTTTAAGACGAGCAACAAATTCAGTTTCTTATTTTTTTGAATAGTATGTTGTTCATAAATTAATTTGAGACCAGAAACATACGAAGAACAAATTATTTCAACTAATTATATCGTTTTTAATCCGCGCCGTATCAATCCGCGACGACAGTGTCGCTTCTCGATACTTTAAAACGAGCAACAAATTCATTTTCCTATATATTTCGATAGTACAGAGTCTGTAAATTAATTTGGTACCAAAAACATACGAGAAACAAATTATTTCAACTAATTATAACATTTTTAATCCGCGCCGTATCAATCCGCGACGACAGTGTCGCTTCTCGATACTTTAAAACGAGCAACAAATTCAATTTCTTATATATTTCGATAGTACAGAGCCTGTAAATTAATTTGGTACCAAAAACATACAAGCAACAAATTTTTTTAACTAATTATAACGTTTTTGATTCGCGCCATATTAATCCGCGACGACAGTGTCGCTTCTCGATACTTTAAAACGAGCAACAAATTTAATTTCTTATATATTTCGATAGTACAGAGTCTGTAAATTAATTTGGTACCAATCACATACGAAAAACAAATTATTTCAATTAATTATAACGTTTTAATCCGCGCCGTATCAATCCGCGACGACAGTGTCGCTTTTCGATACTTTAAAACGAGCAACAAATTCATTTTCCTATATATTTCGATAGTACAGAGTCTGTAAATTAATTTGGTACCAAAAACATACGAGCAACAAATTATTTCAACTAATTATAACGTTTCTAATCCGCGCCGTATCAATCCGCGACGACAGTGTCGCTTCTCGATACTTTAAAACGAGCAACAAATTCAATTTCTTATATATTTCGATAGTACAGAGCCTGTAAATTAATTTGGTACCAAAAACATACAAGCAACAAATTTTTTAACTAATTATAACGTTTTTAATTCGCGCCATATCAATCCGCGACGACAGTGTCGCTTCTGGATACTTTAAAACGAGCAACAAATTCAATTTCTTATATATTTCGATAGTACAGAGTCTGTAAATTAATTTGGTACCAAGCACATACGAACAACAAATTATTTCAATTAATTATAACGTTTTAATCCGCGCCGTATCAATCCGCGACGACAGTGTCGCTTCTCGATACTTTAAAACGAGCAACAAATTCAATTTCTTATATATTTCGATAGTACAGAGTCTGTAAATTAATTTGGTACCAAAAACATACAAGCAACAAATTTTTTTAACTAATTATAACGTTTTTAATTTGCGCCATATCAATCCGCGACGACAGTGTCGCTTCTCGATACTTTAAAACGAGCAACAAATTCAATTTCTTATATATTTCGATAGTACAGAGTCTGTAAATTAATTTGGTACCAAAAACATACAAGCAACAAATTTTTTTAACTAATTATAACGTTTTTAATTCGCGCCATATCAATCCGCGACGACAGTGTCGCTTCTGGATACTTTAAAACGAGCAACAAATTCAATTTCTTATATATTTCGATAGTACAGAGTCTGTAAATTAATTTGGTACCAAGCACATACGAACAACAAATTATTTCAATTAATTATAACGTTTTAATCCGCGCCGTATCAATCGGCGACGACAAAGTGTCGCTTCGCGATACTTTAAGACGAGCAACAAATTCAGTTTCTTATTTTTTGAATAGTATATTGTTCATAAATTAATTTGAAACCAGAAACATACGAAGAACAAATTATTTCAACTAATTATAACGTTTTTAATCCGCGCCGTATCAATCCGCGACGACAGTGTCGCTTTTCGATACTTTAAAACGAGCAACAAATTCATTTTCCTTTATATTTCGAAAGTACAGAGTCTGTAAATTAATTTGGTACCAAAAACATACGAGAAACAAATTATTTCAACTAATTATAACGTTTTTAATCCGCGCCGTATCAATCCGCGACGACAGTGTCGCTTCGCGATACTTTAAGACGAGCAACAAATTCAATTTCTTATTTTTTTGAATAGTATGTTGTTCATAAATTAATTTGTGACCAGAAACATACGAAGAACAAATTATTTCAACTAATTATAACGTTTTTAATCCGCGCCGTATCAATCCGCGACGACAGTGTCGCTTCTCGATACTTTAAAACGAGCAACAAATTCAATTTCTTATATATTTCAATAGTACAGAGTCTGTAAATTAATTTGGTACCAATCACATACGAAAAACAAATTATTTCAATTAATTATAACGTTTTAATCCGCGCCGTATCAATCCGCTACGACAAAGTGTCGCTTCTCGATACTTTAAGACGAGCAAAAAATTCAGTTTCTTATTTTTTTGAATAGTATATTGTTCATAAATTAATTTGAGACCAGAAACATACGAAGAACAAATTATTTCAACTAATTATAACGTTTTTAATCCGCGCCGTATCAATCCGCGACGACAGTGTCGCTTCTCGATACTTTAAAACGAGCAACAAATTCATTTTCCTATATATTTCGATAGTACAGAGTCTGTAAATTAATTTGGTACCAAAAACATACGAGAAACAAATTATTTCAACTAATTATAACGTTTTTAATCCGCGCCGTATCAATCCGCGACGACAGTGTCGCTTCTCGATACTTTAAAACGAGCAACAAATTCAATTTCTTATATATTTCGATAGTACAGAGCCTGTAAATTAATTTGGTACCAAAAACATACAAGCAACAAATTTTTTTAACTAATTATAACGTTTTTAATTCGCGCCATATTAATCCGCGACGACAGTGTCGCTTCTCGATACTTTAAAACGAGCAACAAATTCAATTTCTTATATATTTCGATAGTACAGAGTCTGTAAATTAATTTGGTACCAATCACATATGAAAAACAAATTATTTCAATTAATTATAACGTTTTAATCCGCGCCGTATCAATCCGCTACGACAAAGTGTCGCTTCTCGATACTTTAAGACGAGCAAGAAATTCAGTTTCTTATTTTTTTGAATAGTATATTGTTCATAAATTAATTTGAAACCAGAAACATACGAAGAACAAATTATTTCAACTAATTATAACGTTTTTAATCCGCGCCGTATCAATCCGCGACGACAGTGTCGCTTTTCGATACTTTAAAACGAGCAACAAATTCATTTTCCTTTATATTTCGAAAGTACAGAGTCTGTAAATTAATTTGGTACCAAAAACATACGAGAAACAAATTATTTCAACTAATTATAACGTTTTTAATCCGCGCCGTATCAATCCGCGACGACAGTGTCGCTTCTCGATACTTTAAAACGAGCAACAAATTCAATTTCTTATATATTTCGATAGTACAGAGTCTGTAAATTAATTTGGTACCAAAAACATACGAGAAACAAATTATTTCAATTAATTATAACGTTTTAATCCGCGCCGTATCAATCGGCGACGACAAAGTGTCGCTTCGCGATACTTTAAGACGAGCAACAAATTCAGTTTCTTATTTTTTGAATAGTATGTTGTTCATAAATTAATTTGAGACCAGAAACATACGAAGAAAAAATTATTTCAACTAATTATAACGTTTTTAATCCGCGCCGTATCAATCCGCGACGACAGTGTCGCTTCTCGATACTTTAAAACGAGCAACAAATTCAATTTCTTATATATTTCGTTAGTACAGAGTCTGTAAATTAATTTGGTACCAATCACATACGAAAAACAAATTATTTCAATTAATTATAACGTTTTAATCCGCGCCGTATCAATCCGCTACGACAAAGTGTCGCTTCTCGATACTTTAAGACGAGCAAGAAATTCATTTTCTTATTTTTTTGAATAGTATATTGTTCATAAATTAATTTGAGACCAGAAACATACGAAGATCAAATTATTTCAACTAATTATATCGTTTTTAATCCGCGCCGTATCAATCCGCGACGACAGTGTCGCTTCTCGATACTTTAAAACGAGCAACAAATTCATTTTCCTATATATTTCGATAGTACAGAATCTATAAATTAATTTGGTACCAAAAACATACGAGAAACAAATTATTTCAACTAATTATAACATTTTTAATCCGCGCCGTATCAATCCGCGACGACAGTGTCGCTTCTCGATACTTTAAAACGAGCAACAAATTCAATTTCTTATATATTTCGATAGTACAGAGCCTGTAAATTAATTTGGTACCAAAAACATACAAGCAACAAATTTTTTTAACTAATTATAACGTTTTTAATTCGCGCCATATTAATCCGCGACGACAGTGTCGCTTCTCGATACTTTAAAACGAGCAACAAATTCAATTTCTTATATATTTCGATAGTACAGAGTCTGTAAATTAATTTGGTACCAATCACATACAAAAAACAAATTATTTCAATTAATTATAACGTTTTAATCCGCGCCGTATCAATCCGCTACGACAAAGTGTCGCTTCTCGATACTTTAAGACGAGCAAGAAATTCAGTTTCTTATTTTTTTGAATAGTATATTGTTCATAAATTAATTTGAAACCAGAAACATACGAAGAACAAATTATTTCAACTAATTATAACGTTTTTAATCCGCGCCGTATCAATCCGCGACGACAGTGTCGCTTTTCGATACTTTAAAACGAGCAACAAATTCATTTTCCTTTATATTTCGAAAGTACAGAGTCTGTAAATTAATTTGGTACCAAAAACATACGAGAAACAAATTATTTCAACTAATTATAACGTTTTTAATCCGCGCCGTATTAATCCGCGACGACAGTGTCGCTTCGCGATACTTTAAGACGAGCAACAAATTCAATTTCTTATTTTTTTGAATAGTATGTTGTTCATAAATTAATTTGAGACCAGAAACATACGAAGAAAAAATTATTTCAACTAATTATAACGTTTTTAATCCGCGCCGTATCAATCCGCGACGACAGTGTCGCTTCTCGATACTTTAAAACGAGCAACAAATTCAATTTCTTATATATTTCAATAGTACAGAGTCTGTAAATTAATTTGGTACCAATCACATACGAAAAACAAATTATTTCAATTAATTATAACGTTTTAATCCGCGCCGTATCAATCCGCTACGACAAAGTGTCGCTTCTCGATACTTTAAGACGAGCAAAAAATTCAGTTTCTTATTTTTTTGAATAGTATATTGTTCATAAATTAATTTGAGACCAGAAACATACGAAGAACAAATTATTTCAACTAATTATAACGTTTTTAATCCGCGCCGTATCAATCCGCGACGACAGTGTCGCTTCTCGATACTTTAAAACGAGCAACAAATTCATTTTCCTATATATTTCGATAGTACAGAGTCTGTAAATTAATTTGGTACCAAAAACATACGAGAAACAAATTATTTCAACTAATTATAACGTTTTTAATCCGCGCCGTATCAATCCGCGACGACAGTGTCGCTTCTCGATACTTTAAAACGAGCAACAAATTCAATTTCTTATATATTTCGATAGTACAGAGCCTGTAAATTAATTTGATACCAAAAACATACAAGCAACAAATTTTTTTAACTAATTATAACGTTTTTAATTCGCGCCATATCAATCCGCGACGACAGTGTCGCTTCTCGACACTTTAAAACGAGCAACAAATTCAATTTCTTATATATTTCGATAGTACAGAGTCTGTAAATTAATTTGGTACCAATCACATACGAAAAACAAATTATTTCAATTAATTATAACGTTTTAATCCGCGCCGTATCAATCCGCTACGACAAAGTGTCGCTTCTCGATACTTTAAGACGAGCAAGAAATTCAGTTTCTTATTTTTTTGAATAGTATATTGTTCATAAATTAATTTGAGACCAGAAACATACGAAGAACAAATTATTTCAACTAATTATAACGTTTTTAATCCGCGCCGTATCAATCCGCGACGACAGTGTCGCTTCTCGATACTTTGAAGCGAGCAACAAATTCATTTTCCTATATATTTCGATAGTACAGAGTCTGTAAATTAATTTGGTACCAAAAACATACGAGCAACAAATTATTTCAACTAATTATAACGTTTCTAATCCGCGCCGTATCAATCCGCGACGACAGTGTCGCTTCTCGATACTTTAAAACGAGCAACAAATTCAATTTCTTATATATTTCGATAGTACAGAGCCTGTAAATTAATTTGGTACCAAAAACATACAAGCAACAAATTTTTTTAACTAATTATAACGTTTTTAATTCGCGCCATATCAATCCGCGACGACAGTGTCGCTTCTCGATACTTTAAAACGAGCAACAAATTCAATTTCTTATATATTTCAATAGTACAGAGTCTGTAAATTAATTTGGTACCAATCACATACGAAAAACAAATTATTTCAATTAATTATAACGTTTTAATTTGCGCCGTATCAATCCGCTACGACAAAGTGTCGCTTCTCGATACTTTAAGACGAGCAAGAAATTCAGTTTCTTATTTTTTTGAATAGTATATTGTTCATAAATTAATTTGAGACCAGAAACATACGAAGAACAAATTATTTCAACTAATTATAACGTTTTTAATTCGCGCCGTATCAATCCGCGACGACAGTGTCGCTTCTCGATACTTTAAAACGAGCAACAAATTCATTTTCCTATATATTTCGATAGTACAGAGTCTGTAAATTAATTTGGTACCAAAAACATACGAGCAACAAATTATTTCAACTAATTATAACGTTTCTAATCCGCGCCGTATCAATCCGCGACGACAGTGTCGCTTCTCGATACTTTAAAACGAGCAACAAATTCAATTTCTTATATATTTCGATAGTACAGAGCCTGTAAATTAATTTGGTACCAAAAACATACAAGCAACAAATTTTTTTAACTAATTATAACGTTTTTAATTCGCGCCATATCAATCCGCGACGACAGTGTCGCTTCTGGATACTTTAAAACGAGCAACAAATTCAATTTCTTATATATTTCGATAGTACAGAGTCTGTAAATTAATTTGGTACCAAGCACATACAAACAACAAATTATTTCAATTAATTATAACGTTTTAATCCGCGCCGTATCAATCGGCGACGACAAAGTGTCGCTTCGCGATACTTTAAGACGAGCAACAAATTCAGTTTCTTATTTTTTTGAATAGTATGTTGTTCATAAATTAATTTGAGACCAGAAACATACGAAGAACAAATTATTTCAACTAATTATATCGTTTTTAATCCGCGCCGTATCAATCCGCGACGACAGTGTCGCTTCTCGATACTTTAAAACGAGCAACAAATTCATTTTCCTATATATTTCGATAGTACAGAGTCTGTAAATTAATTTGGTACCAAAAACATACGAGAAACAAATTATTTCAATTAATTATAACGTTTTTAATCCGCGCCGTATCAATCCGCGACGACAGTGTCGCTTCTCGATACTTTAAAACGAGCAACAAATTCAATTTCTTATATATTTCGATAGTTCAGAGCCTGTAAATTAATTTGGTACCAAAAACATACAAGCAACAAATTTTTTTAACTAATTATAACGTTTTTAATTCGCGCCATATCAATCCGCGACGACAGTGTCGCTTCTGGATACTTTAAAACGAGCAACAAATTCAATTTCTTATATATTTCGATAGTACAGAGTCTGTAAATTAATTTGGTACCAATCACATACGAAAAACAAATTATTTCAATTAATTATAACGTTTTAATCCGCGCCGTATCAATCCGCTACGACAAAGTGTCGCTTCTCGATACTTTAAGACGAGCAAGAAATTCATTTTCTTATTTTTTTGAATAGTATATTGTTCATAAATTAATTTGAGACCAGAAACATACGAAGATCAAATTATTTCAACTAATTATATCGTTTTTAATCCGCGCCGTATCAATCCGCGACGACAGTGTCGCTTCTCGATACTTTAAAACGAGCAACAAATTCATTTTCCTATATATTTCGATAGTACAGAATCTGTAAATTAATTTGGTACCAAAAACATACGAGAAACAAATTATTTCAACTAATTATAACATTTTTAATCCGCGCCGTATCAATCCGCGACGACAGTGTCGCTTCTCGATACTTTAAAACGAGCAACAAATTCAATTTCTTATATATTTCGATAGTACAGAGCCTGTAAATTAATTTGGTACCAAAAACATACAAGCAACAAATTTTTTTAACTAATTATAACGTTTTTAATTCGCGCCATATTAATCCGCGACGACAGTGTCGCTTCTCGATACTTTAAAACGAGCAACAAATTTAATTTCTTATATATTTCGATAGTACAGAGTCTGTAAATTAATTTGGTACCAATCACATACGAAAAACAAATTATTTCAATTAATTATAACGTTTTAATCCGCGCCGTATCAATCCGCGACGACAGTGTCGCTTTTCGATACTTTAAAACGAGCAACAAATTCATTTTCCTATATATTTCGATAGTACAGAGTCTGTAAATTAATTTGGTACCAAAAACATACGAGCAACAAATTATTTCAACTAATTATAACGTTTCTAATCCGCGCCGTATCAATCCGCGACGACAGTGTCGCTTCTCGATACTTTAAAACGAGCAACAAATTCAATTTCTTATATATTTCAATAGTACAGAGTCTGTAAATTAATTTGGTACCAATCACATACGAGAAACAAATTATTTCAATTAATTATAACGTTTTAATCCGCGCCGTATCAATCGGCGACGACAAAGTGTCGCTTCGCGATACTTTAAGACGAGCAACAAATTCAGTTTCTTATTTTTTTGAATAGTATGTTGTTCATAAATTAATTTGAGACCAGAAACATACGAAGAAAAAATTATTTCAACTAATTATAACGTTTTTAATCCGCGCCGTATCAATCCGCGACGACAGTGTCGCTTCTCGATACTTTAAAACGAGCAACAAATTCAATTTCTTATATATTTCGTTAGTACAGAGTCTGTAAATTAATTTGGTACCAATCACATACGAAAAACAAATTATTTCAATTAATTATAACGTTTTAATCCGCGCCGTATCAATCCGCTACGACAAAGTGTCGCTTCTCGATACTTTAAGACGAGCAAGAAATTCATTTTCTTATTTTTTTGAATAGTATATTGTTCATAAATTAATTTGAGACCAGAAACATACGAAGATCAAATTATTTCAACTAATTATATCGTTTTTAATCCGCGCCGTATCAATCCGCGACGACAGTGTCGCTTCTCGATACTTTAAAACGAGCAACAAATTCATTTTCCTATATATTTCGATAGTACAGAATCTATAAATTAATTTGGTACCAAAAACATACGAGAAACAAATTATTTCAACTAATTATAACATTTTTAATCCGCGCCGTATCAATCCGCGACGACAGTGTCGCTTCTCGATACTTTAAAACGAGCAACAAATTCAATTTCTTATATATTTCGATAGTACAGAGCCTGTAAATTAATTTGGTACCAAAAACATACAAGCAACAAATTTTTTTAATTAATTATAACGTTTTTAATTCGCGCCATATTAATCCGCGACGACAGTGTCGCTTCTCGATACTTTAAAACGAGCAACAAATTCAATTTCTTATATATTTCGATAGTACAGAGTCTGTAAATTAATTTGGTACCAATCACATACAAAAAACAAATTATTTCAATTAATTATAACGTTTTAATCCGCGCCGTATCAATCCGCTACGACAAAGTGTCGCTTCTCGATACTTTAAGACGAGCAAGAAATTCAGTTTCTTATTTTTTTGAATAGTATATTGTTCATAAATTAATTTGAAACCAGAAACATACGAAGAACAAATTATTTCAACTAATTATAACGTTTTTAATCCGCGCCGTATCAATCCGCGACGACAGTGTCGCTTTTCGATACTTTAAAACGAGCAACAAATTCATTTTCCTTTATATTTCGAAAGTACAGAGTCTGTAAATTAATTTGGTACCAAAAACATACGAGAAACAAATTATTTCAACTAATTATAACGTTTTTAATCCGCGCCGTATCAATCCGCGACGACAGTGTCGCTTCGCGATACTTTAAGACGAGCAACAAATTCAATTTCTTATTTTTTTGAATAGTATGTTGTTCATAAATTAATTTGAGACCAGAAACATACGAAGAAAAAATTATTTCAACTAATTATAACGTTTTTAATCCGCGCCGTATCAATCCGCGACGACAGTGTCGCTTCTCGATACTTTAAAACGAGCAACAAATTCAATTTCTTATATATTTCAATAGTACAGAGTCTGTAAATTAATTTGGTACCAATCACATACGAAAAACAAATTATTTCAATTAATTATAACGTTTTAATCCGCGCCGTATCAATCCGCTACGACAAAGTGTCGCTTCTCGATACTTTAAGACGAGCAAAAAATTCAGTTTCTTATTTTTTTGAATAGTATATTGTTCATAAATTAATTTGAGACCAGAAACATACGAAGAACAAATTATTTCAACTAATTATAACGTTTTTAATCCGCGCCGTATCAATCCGCGACGACAGTGTCGCTTCTCGATACTTTAAAACGAGCAACAAATTCAATTTCCTATATATTTCGATAGTACAGAGTCTGTAAATTAATTTGGTACCAAAAACATACAAGAAACAAATTATTTCAACTAATTATAACGTTTATAATCCGCGCCGTATCAATCCGCGACGACAGTGTCGCTTCTCGATACTTTAAAACGAGCAACAAATTCAATTTCTTATATATTTCGATAGTACAGAGCCTGTAAATTAATTTGGTACCAAAAACATACAAGCAACAAATTTTTTTAACTAATTATAACGTTTTTAATTCGCGCCATATCAATCCGCGACGACAGTGTCGCTTCTCGATACTTTAAAACGAGCAACAAATTCAATTTCTTATATATTTCGATAGTACAGAGTCTGTAAATTAATTTGGTACCAATCACATACGAAAAACAAATTATTTCAATTAATTATAACGTTTTAATCCGCGCCGTATCAATCCGCTACGACAAAGTGTCGCTTCTCGATACTTTAAGACGAGCAAGAAATTCAGTTTCTTATTTTTTTGAATAGTATATTGTTCATAAATTAATTTGAGACCAGAAACATACGAAGAACAAATTATTTCAACTAATTATAACGTTTTTAATCCGCGCCGTATCAATCCGCGACGACAGTGTCGCTTCTCGATACTTTAAAACGAGCAACAAATTCATTTTCCTATATATTTCGATAGTACAGAGTCTGTAAATTAATTTGGTACCAAAAACATACGAGAAACAAATTATTTCAACTAATTATAACGTTTTTATTCCGCGCCGTATCAATCCGCGACGACAGTGTCGCTTCTCGATACTTTAAAACGAGCAACAAATTCAATTTCTTATATATTTCGATAGTACAGAGCCTGTAAATTAATTTGATACCAAAAACATACAAGCAACAAATTTTTTTAACTAATTATAACGTTTTTAATTCGCGCCATATCAATCCGCGACGACAGTGTCGCTTCTCGACACTTTAAAACGAGCAACAAATTCAATTTCTTATATATTTCGATAGTACAGAGTCTGTAAATTAATTTGGTACCAATCACATACGAAAAACAAATTATTTCAATTAATTATAACGTTTTAATCCGCGCCGTATCAATCCGCTACGACAAAGTGTCGCTTCTCGATACTTTAAGACGAGCAAGAAATTCAGTTTCTTATTTTTTTGAATAGTGTATTGTTCATAAATTAATTTGAGACCAGAAACATACGAAGAACAAATTATTTCAACTAATTATAACGTTTTTAATCCGCGCCGTATCAATCCGCGACGACAGTGTCGCTTCTCGATACTTTGAAACGAGCAACAAATTCATTTTCCTATATATTTCGATAGTACAGAGTCTGTAAATTAATTTGGTACCAAAAACATACGAGCAACAAATTATTTCAACTAATTATAACGTTTCTAATCCGCGCCGTATCAATCCGCGACGACAGTGTCGCTTCTCGATACTTTAAAACGAGCAACAAATTCAATTTCTTATATATTTCGATAGTACAGAGCCTGTAAATTAATTTGGTACCAAAAACATACAAGCAACAAATTTTTTTAACTAATTATAACGTTTTTAATTCGCGCCATATCAATCCGCGACGACAGTGTCGCTTCTCGATACTTTAAAACGAGCAACAAATTCAATTTCTTATATATTTCAATAGTACAGAGTCTGTAAATTAATTTGGTACCAATCACATACGAAAAACAAATTATTTCAATTAATTATAACGTTTTAATTTGCGCCGTATCAATCCGCTACGACAAAGTGTCGCTTCTCGATACTTTAAGACGAGCAAGAAATTCAGTTTCTTATTTTTTTGAATAGTATATTGTTCATAAATTAATTTGAGACCAGAAACATACGAAGAACAAATTATTTCAACTAATTATAACGTTTTTAATTCGCGCCGTATCAATCCGCGACGACAGTGTCGCTTCTCGATACTTTAAAACGAGCAACAAATTCATTTTCCTATATATTTCGATAGTACAGAGTCTGTAAATTAATTTGGTACCAAAAACATACGAGCAACAAATTATTTCAACTAATTATAACGTTTCTAATCCGCGCCGTATCAATCCGCGACGACAGTGTCGCTTCTCGATACTTTAAAACGAGCAACAAATTCAATTTCTTATATATTTCGATAGTACAGAGCCTGTAAATTAATTTGGTACCAAAAACATACAAGCAACAAATTTTTTTAACTAATTATAACGTTTTTAATTCGCGCCATATCAATCCGCGACGACAGTGTCGCTTCTGGATACTTTAAAACGAGCAACAAATTCAATTTCTTATATATTTCGATAGTACAGAGTCTGTAAATTAATTTGGTACCAAGCACATACGAACAACAAATTATTTCAATTAATTATAACGTTTTAATCCGCGCCGTATCAATCGGCGACGACAAAGTGTCGCTTCGCGATACTTTAAGACGAGCAACAAATTCAGTTTCTTATTTTTTTGAATAGTATGTTGTTCATAAATTAATTTGAGACCAGAAACATACGAAGAACAAATTATTTCAACTAATTATATCGTTTTTAATCCGCGCCGTATCAATCCGCGACGACAGTGTCGCTTCTCGATACTTTAAAACGAGCAACAAATTCATTTTCCTATATATTTCGATAGTACAGAGTCTGTAAATTAATTTGGTACCAAAAACATACGAGAAACAAATTATTTCAACTAATTATAACGTTTTTAATCCGCGCCGTATCAATCCGCGACGACAGTGTCGCTTCTCGATACTTTAAAACGAGCAACAAATTCAATTTCTTATATATTTCGATAGTACAGAGCCTGTAAATTAATTTGGTACCAAAAACATACAAGCAACAAATTTTTTTAACTAATTATAACGTTTTTAATTCGCGCCATATCAATCCGCGACGACAGTGTCGCTTCTCGATACTTTAAAACGAGCAACAAATTCAATTTCTTATATATTTCGATAGTACAGAGTCTGTAAATTAATTTGGTACCAATCACATACGAAAAACAAATTATTTCAATTAATTATAACGTTTTAATCCGCGCCGTATCAATCCGCTACGACAAAGTGTCGCTTCTCGATACTTTAAGACGAGCAAGAAATTCATTTTCTTATTTTTTTGAATAGTATATTGTTCATAAATTAATTTGAGACCAGAAACATACGAAGATCAAATTATTTCAACTAATTATATCGTTTTTAATCCGCGCCGTATCAATCCGCGACGACAGTGTCGCTTCTCGATACTTTAAAACGAGCAACAAATTCATTTTCCTATATATTTCGATAGTACAGAATCTGTAAATTAATTTGGTACCAAAAACATACGAGAAACAAATTATTTCAACTAATTATAACATTTTTAATCCGCGCCGTATCAATCCGCGACGACAGTGTCGCTTCTCGATACTTTAAAACGAGCAACAAATTCAATTTCTTATATATTTCAATAGTACAGAGTCTGTAAATTAATTTGGTACCAATCACATACGAAAAACAAATTATTTCAATTAATTATAACGTTTTAATTTGCGCCGTATCAATCCGCTACGACAAAGTGTCGCTTCTCGATACTTTAAGACGAGCAAGAAATTCAGTTTCTTATTTTTTTGAATAGTATATTGTTCATAAATTAATTTGAGACCAGAAACATACGAAGAACAAATTATTTCAACTAATTATAACGTTTTTAATTCGCGCCGTATCAATCCGCGACGACAGTGTCGCTTCAAGATACTTTAAAACGAGCAACAAATTCATTTTCCTATATATTTCGATAGTACAGAGTCTGTAAATTAATTTGGTACCAAAAACATACGAGCAACAAATTATTTCAACTAATTATAACGTTTCTAATCCGCGCCGTATCAATTCGCGACGACAGTGTCGCTTCTCGATACTTTAAAACGAGCAACAAATTCAATTTCTTATATATTTCGATAGTACAGAGCCTGTAAATTAATTTGGTACCAAAAACATACAAGCAACAAATTTTTTTAACTAATTATAACGTTTTTAATTCGCGCCATATCAATCCGCGACGACAGTGTCGCTTCTGGATACTTTAAAACGAGCAACAAATTCAATTTCTTATATATTTCGACAGTACAGAGTCTGTAAATTAATTTGGTACCAAGCACATACAAACAACAAATTATTTCAATTAATTATAACGTTTTAATCCGCGCCGTATCAATCGGCGACGACAAAGTGTCGCTTCGCGATACTTTAAGACGAGCAACAAATTCAGTTTCTTATTTTTTTGAATAGTATATTGTTCATAAATTAATTTGAGACCAGAAACATACGAAGAACAAATTATTTCAACTAATTATATCGTTTTTAATCCGCGCCGTATCAATCCGCGACGACAGTGTCGCTTCTCGATACTTTAAAACGAGCAACAAATTCATTTTCCTATATATTTCGATAGTACAGAGTCTGTAAATTAATTTGGTACCAAAAACATACGAGAAACAAATTATTTCAACTAATTATAACATTTTTAATCCGCGCCGTATCAATCCGCGACGACAGTGTCGCTTCTCGATACTTTAAAACGGGCAACAAATTCAATTTCTTATATATTTCGATAGTACAGAGCCTGTAAATTAATTTGGTACCAAAAACATACAAGCAACAAATTTTTTTAACTAATTATAACGTTTTTGATTCGCGCCATATTAATCCGCGACGACAGTGTCGCTTCTCGATACTTTAAAACGAGCAACAAATTTAATTTCTTATATATTTCGATAGTACAGAGTCTGTAAATTAATTTGGTACCAATCACATACGAAAAACAAATTATTTCAATTAATTATAACGTTTTAATCCGCGCCGTATCAATCCGCGACGACAGTGTCGCTTTTCGATACTTTAAAACGAGCAACAAATTCATTTTCCTATATATTTCGATAGTACAGAGTCTGTAAATTAATTTGGTACCAAAAACATACGAGCAACAAATTATTTCAACTAATTATAACGTTTCTAATCCGCGCCGTATCAATCCGCGACGACAGTGTCGCTTCTCGATACTTTAAAACGAGCAACAAATTCAATTTCTTATATATTTCGATAGTACAGAGCCTGTAAATTAATTTGGTACCAAAAACATACAAGCAACAAATTTTTTTAACTAATTATAACGTTTTTAATTCGCGCCATATCAATCCGCGACGACAGTGTCGCTTCTGGATACTTTAAAACGAGCAACAAATTCAATTTCTTATATATTTCGATAGTACAGAGTCTGTAAATTAATTTGGTACCAAGCACATACGAACAACAAATTATTTCAATTAATTATAACGTTTTAATCCGCGCCGTATCAATCCGCGACGACAGTGTCGCTTCTCGATACTTTAAAACGAGCAACAAATTCAATTTCTTATATATTTCGATAGTACAGAGTCTGTAAATTAATTTGGTACCAAAAACATACAAGCAACAAATTTTTTTAACTAATTATAACGTTTTTAATTTGCGCCATATCAATCCGCGACGACAGTGTCGCTTCTCGATACTTTAAAACGAGCAACAAATTCAATTTCTTATATATTTCGATAGTACAGAGTCTGTAAATTAATTTGGTACCAAAAACATACAAGCAACAAATTTTTTTAACTAATTATAACGTTTTTAATTCGCGCCATATCAATCCGCGACGACAGTGTCGCTTCTGGATACTTTAAAACGAGCAACAAATTCAATTTCTTATATATTTCGATAGTACAGAGTCTGTAAATTAATTTGGTACCAAGCACATACGAACAACAAATTATTTCAATTAATTATAACGTTTTAATCCGCGCCGTATCAATCGGCGACGACAAAGTGTCGCTTCGCGATACTTTAAGACGAGCAACAAATTCAGTTTCTTATTTTTTTGAATAGTATATTGTTCATAAATTAATTTGAAACCAGAAACATACGAAGAACAAATTATTTCAACTAATTATAACGTTTTTAATCCGCGCCGTATCAATCCGCGACGACAGTGTCGCTTTTCGATACTTTAAAACGAGCAACAAATTCATTTTCCTTTATATTTCGAAAGTACAGAGTCTGTAAATTAATTTGGTACCAAAAACATACGAGAAACAAATTATTTCAACTAATTATAACGTTTTTAATCCGCGCCGTATCAATCCGCGACGACAGTGTCGCTTCGCGATACTTTAAGACGAGCAACAAATTCAATTTCTTATTTTTTTGAATAGTATGTTGTTCATAAATTAATTTGTGACCAGAAACATACGAAGAACAAATTATTTCAACTAATTATAACGTTTTTAATCCGCGCCGTATCAATCCGCGACGACAGTGTCGCTTCTCGATACTTTAAAACGAGCAACAAATTCAATTTCTTATATATTTCAATAGTACAGAGTCTGTAAATTAATTTGGTACCAATCACATACGAAAAACAAATTATTTCAATTAATTATAACGTTTTAATCCGCGCCGTATCAATCCGCTACGACAAAGTGTCGCTTCTCGATACTTTAAGACGAGCAAAAAATTCAGTTTCTTATTTTTTTGAATAGTATATTGTTCATAAATTAATTTGAGACCAGAAACATACGAAGAACAAATTATTTCAACTAATTATAACGTTTTTAATCCGCGCCGTATCAATCCGCGACGACAGTGTCGCTTCTCGATACTTTAAAACGAGCAACAAATTCATTTTCCTATATATTTCGATAGTACAGAGTCTGTAAATTAATTTGGTACCAAAAACATACGAGCAACAAATTATTTCAACTAATTATAACGTTTCTAATCCGCGCCGTATCAATCCGCGACGACAGTGTCGCTTCTCGATACTTTAAAACGAGCAACAAATTCAATTTCTTATATATTTCGATAGTACAGAGCCTGTAAATTAATTTGGTACCAAAAACATACAAGCAACAAATTTTTTTAACTAATTATAACGTTTTTAATTCGCGCCATATCAATCCGCGACGACAGTGTCGCTTCTGGATACTTTAAAACGAGCAACAAATTCAATTTCTTATATATTTCGACAGTACAGAGTCTGTAAATTAATTTGGTACCAAGCACATACAAACAACAAATTATTTCAATTAATTATAACGTTTTAATCCGCGCCGTATCAATCGGCGACGACAAAGTGTCGCTTCGCGATACTTTAAGACGAGCAACAAATTCAGTTTCTTATTTTTTTGAATAGTATGTTGTTCATAAATTAATTTGAGACCAGAAACATACGAAGAACAAATTATTTCAACTAATTATATCGTTTTTAATCCGCGCCGTATCAATCCGCGACGACAGTGTCGCTTCTCGATACTTTAAAACGAGCAACAAATTCATTTTCCTATATATTTCGATAGTACAGAGTCTGTAAATTAATTTGGTACCAAAAACATACGAGAAACAAATTATTTCAACTAATTATAACGTTTTTAATCCGCGCCGTATCAATCCGCGACGACAGTGTCGCTTCTCGATACTTTAAAACGAGCAACAAATTCAATTTCTTATATATTTCGATAGTTCAGAGCCTGTAAATTAATTTGGTACCAAAAACATACAAGCAACAAATTTTTTTAACTAATTATAACGTTTTTAATTCGCGCCATATCAATCCGCGACGACAGTGTCGCTTCTGGATACTTTAAAACGAGCAACAAATTCAATTTCTTATATATTTCGATAGTACAGAGTCTGTAAATTAATTTGGTACCAATCACATACGAAAAACAAATTATTTCAATTAATTATAACGTTTTAATCCGCGCCGTATCAATCCGCTACGACAAAGTGTCGCTTCTCGATACTTTAAGACGAGCAAGAAATTCATTTTCTTATTTTTTTGAATAGTATATTGTTCATAAATTAATTTGAGACCAGAAACATACGAAGATCAAATTATTTCAACTAATTATATCGTTTTTAATCCGCGCCGTATCAATCCGCGACGACAGTGTCGCTTCTCGATACTTTAAAACGAGCAACAAATTCATTTTCCTATATATTTCGATAGTACAGAATCTGTAAATTAATTTGGTACCAAAAACATACGAGAAACAAATTATTTCAACTAATTATAACATTTTTAATCCGCGCCGTATCAATCCGCGACGACAGTGTCGCTTCTCGATACTTTAAAACGAGCAACAAATTCAATTTCTTATATATTTCGATAGTACAGAGCCTGTAAATTAATTTGGTACCAAAAACATACAAGCAACAAATTTTTTTAACTAATTATAACGTTTTTGATTCGCGCCATATTAATCCGCGACGACAGTGTCGCTTCTCGATACTTTAAAACGAGCAACAAATTTAATTTCTTATATATTTCGATAGTACAGAGTCTGTAAATTAATTTGGTACCAATCACATACGAAAAACAAATTATTTCAATTAATTATAACGTTTTAATCCGCGCCGTATCAATCCGCGACGACAGTGTCGCTTTTCGATACTTTAAAACGAGCAACAAATTCATTTTCCTATATATTTCGATAGTACAGAGTCTGTAAATTAATTTGGTACCAAAAACATACGAGCAACAAATTATTTCAACTAATTATAACGTTTCTAATCCGCGCCGTATCAATCCGCGACGACAGTGTCGCTTCTCGATACTTTAAAACGAGCAACAAATTCAATTTCTTATATATTTCGATAGTACAGAGCCTGTAAATTAATTTGGTACCAAAAACATACAAGCAACAAATTTTTTTAACTAATTATAACGTTTTTAATTCGCGCCATATCAATCCGCGACGACAGTGTCGCTTCTCGATACTTTAAAACGAGCAACAAATTCAATTTCTTATATATTTCGATAGTACAGAGTCTGTAAATTAATTTGGTACCAAGCACATACGAACAACAAATTATTTCAATTAATTATAACGTTTTAATCCGCGCCGTATCAATCCGCGACGACAGTGTCGCTTCTCGATACTTTAAAACGAGCAACAAATTCAATTTCTTATATATTTCGATAGTACAGAGTCTGTAAATTAATTTGGTACCAAAAACATACAAGCAACAAATTTTTTCAACTAATTATAACGTTTTTAATTTGCGCCATATCAATCCGCGACGACAGTGTCGCTTCTCGATACTTTAAAACGAGCAACAAATTCAATTTCTTATATATTTCGATAGTACAGAGTCTGTAAATTAATTTGGTACCAAAAACATACAAGCAACAAATTTTTTTAACTAATTATAACGTTTTTAATTCGCGCCATATCAATCCGCGACGACAGTGTCGCTTCTGGATACTTTAAAACGAGCAACAAATTCAATTTCTTATATATTTCGATAGTACAGAGTCTGTAAATTAATTTGGTACCAAGCACATACGAACAACAAATTATTTCAATTAATTATAACGTTTTAATCCGCGCCGTATCAATCGGCGACGACAAAGTGTCGCTTCGCGATACTTTAAGACGAGCAACAAATTCAGTTTCTTATTTTTTTGAATAGTATATTGTTCATAAATTAATTTGAAACCAGAAACATACGAAGAACAAATTATTTTAACTAATTATAACGTTTTTAATCCGCGCCGTATCAATCCGCGACGACAGTGTCGCTTTTCGATACTTTAAAACGAGCAACAAATTCATTTTCCTTTATATTTCGAAAGTACAGAGTCTGTAAATTAATTTGGTACCAAAAACATACGAGAAACAAATTATTTCAACTAATTATAACGTTTTTAATCCGCGCCGTATCAATCCGCGACGACAGTGTCGCTTCGCGATACTTTAAGACGAGCAACAAATTCAATTTCTTATTTTTTTGAATAGTATGTTGTTCATAAATTAATTTGTGACCAGAAACATACGAAGAACAAATTATTTCAACTAATTATAACGTTTTTAATCCGCGCCGTATCAATCCGCGACGACAGTGTCGCTTCTCGATACTTTAAAACGAGCAACAAATTCAATTTCTTATATATTTCAATAGTACAGAGTCTGTAAATTAACTTGGTACCAATCACATACGAAAAACAAATTATTTCAATTAATTATAACGTTTTAATCCGCGCCGTATCAATCCGCTACGACAAAGTGTCGCTTCTCGATACTTTAAGACGAGCAAAAAATTCAGTTTCTTATTTTTTTGAATAGTATATTGTTCATAAATTAATTTGAGACCAGAAACATACGAAGAACAAATTATTTCAACTAATTATAACGTTTTTAATCCGCGCCGTATCAATCCGCGACGACAGTGTCGCTTCTCGATACTTTAAAACGAGCAACAAATTCATTTTCCTATATATTTCGATAGTACAGAGTCTGTAAATTAATTTGGTACCAAAAACATACGAGAAACAAATTATTTCAACTAATTATAACGTTTTTAATCCGCGCCGTATCAATCCGCGACGACAGTGTCGCTTCTCGATACTTTAAAACGAGCAACAAATTCAATTTCTTATATATTTCGATAGTACAGAGCCTGTAAATTAATTTGGTACCAAAAACATACAAGCAACAAATTTTTTTAACTAATTATAACGTTTTTAATTCGCGCCATATTAATCCGCGACGACAGTGTCGCTTCTCGATACTTTAAAACGAGCAACAAATTCAATTTCTTATATATTTCGATAGTACAGAGTCTGTAAATTAATTTGGTACCAATCACATATGAAAAACAAATTATTTCAATTAATTATAACGTTTTAATCCGCGCCGTATCAATCCGCTACGACAAAGTGTCGCTTCTCGATACTTTAAGACGAGCAAGAAATTCAGTTTCTTATTTTTTTGAATAGTATATTGTTCATAAATTAATTTGAAACCAGAAACATACGAAGAACAAATTATTTCAACTAATTATAACGTTTTTAATCCGCGCCGTATCAATCCGCGACGACAGTGTCGCTTTTCGATACTTTAAAACGAGCAACAAATTCATTTTCCTTTATATTTCGAAAGTACAGAGTCTGTAAATTAATTTGGTACCAAAAACATACGAGAAACAAATTATTTCAACTAATTATAACGTTTTTAATCCGCGCCGTATCAATCCGCGACGACAGTGTCGCTTCTCGATACTTTAAAACGAGCAACAAATTCAATTTCTTATATATTTCGATAGTACAGAGTCTGTAAATTAATTTGGTACCAAAAACATACGAGAAACAAATTATTTCAATTAATTATAACGTTTTAATCCGCGCCGTATCAATCGGCGACGACAAAGTGTCGCTTCGCGATACTTTAAGACGAGCAACAAATTCAGTTTCTTATTTTTTTGAATAGTATGTTGTTCATAAATTAATTTGAGACCAGAAACATACGAAGAAAAAATTATTTCAACTAATTATAACGTTTTTAATCCGCGCCGTATCAATCCGCGACGACAGTGTCGCTTCTCGATACTTTAAAACGAGCAACAAATTCAATTTCTTATATATTTCGTTAGTACAGAGTCTGTAAATTAATTTGGTACCAATCACATACGAAAAACAAATTATTTCAATTAATTATAACGTTTTAATCCGCGCCGTATCAATCCGCTACGACAAAGTGTCGCTTCTCGATACTTTAAGACGAGCAAGAAATTCATTTTCTTATTTTTTTGAATAGTATATTGTTCATAAATTAATTTGAGACCAGAAACATACGAAGATCAAATTATTTCAACTAATTATATCGTTTTTAATCCGCGCCGTATCAATCCGCGACGACAGTGTCGCTTCTCGATACTTTAAAACGAGCAACAAATTCATTTTCCTATATATTTCGATAGTACAGAATCTATAAATTAATTTGGTACCAAAAACATACGAGAAACAAATTATTTCAACTAATTATAACATTTTTAATCCGCGCCGTATCAATCCGCGACGACAGTGTCGCTTCTCGATACTTTAAAACGAGCAACAAATTCAATTTCTTATATATTTCGATAGTACAGAGCCTGTAAATTAATTTGGTACCAAAAACATACAAGCAACAAATTTTTTTAACTAATTATAACGTTTTTAATTCGCGCCATATTAATCCGCGACGACAGTGTCGCTTCTCGATACTTTAAAACGAGCAACAAATTCAATTTCTTATATATTTCGATAGTACAGAGTCTGTAAATTAATTTGGTACCAATCACATACAAAAAACAAATTATTTCAATTAATTATAACGTTTTAATCCGCGCCGTATCAATCCGCTACGACAAAGTGTCGCTTCTCGATACTTTAAGACGAGCAAGAAATTCAGTTTCTTATTTTTTTGAATAGTATATTGTTCATAAATTAATTTGAAACCAGAAACATACGAAGAACAAATTATTTCAACTAATTATAACGTTTTTAATCCGCGCCGTATCAATCCGCGACGACAGTGTCGCTTTTCGATACTTTAAAACGAGCAACAAATTCATTTTCCTTTATATTTCGAAAGTACAGAGTCTGTAAATTAATTTGGTACCAAAAACATACGAGAAACAAATTATTTCAACTAATTATAACGTTTTTAATCCGCGCCGTATTAATCCGCGACGACAGTGTCGCTTCGCGATACTTTAAGACGAGCAACAAATTCAATTTCTTATTTTTTTGAATAGTATGTTGTTCATAAATTAATTTGAGACCAGAAACATACGAAGAAAAAATTATTTCAACTAATTATAACGTTTTTAATCCGCGCCGTATCAATCCGCGACGACAGTGTCGCTTCTCGATACTTTAAAACGAGCAACAAATTCAATTTCTTATATATTTCAATAGTACAGAGTCTGTAAATTAATTTGGTACCAATCACATACGAAAAACAAATTATTTCAATTAATTATAACGTTTTAATCCGCGCCGTATCAATCCGCTACGACAAAGTGTCGCTTCTCGATACTTTAAGACGAGCAAAAAATTCAGTTTCTTATTTTTTTGAATAGTATATTGTTCATAAATTAATTTGAGACCAGAAACATACGAAGAACAAATTATTTCAACTAATTATAACGTTTTTAATCCGCGCCGTATCAATCCGCGACGACAGTGTCGCTTCTCGATACTTTAAAACGAGCAACAAATTCATTTTCCTATATATTTCGATAGTACAGAGTCTGTAAATTAATTTGGTACCAAAAACATACGAGAAACAAATTATTTCAACTAATTATAACGTTTTTAATCCGCGCCGTATCAATCCGCGACGACAGTGTCGCTTCTCGATACTTTAAAACGAGCAACAAATTCAATTTCTTATATATTTCGATAGTACAGAGCCTGTAAATTAATTTGATACCAAAAACATACAAGCAACAAATTTTTTTAACTAATTATAACGTTTTTAATTCGCGCCATATCAATCCGCGACGACAGTGTCGCTTCTCGACACTTTAAAACGAGCAACAAATTCAATTTCTTATATATTTCGATAGTACAGAGTCTGTAAATTAATTTGGTACCAATCACATACGAAAAACAAATTATTTCAATTAATTATAACGTTTTAATCCGCGCCGTATCAATCCGCTACGACAAAGTGTCGCTTCTCGATACTTTAAGACGAGCAAGAAATTCAGTTTCTTATTTTTTTGAATAGTATATTGTTCATAAATTAATTTGAGACCAGAAACATACGAAGAACAAATTATTTCAACTAATTATAACGTTTTTAATCCGCGCCGTATCAATCCGCGACGACAGTGTCGCTTCTCGATACTTTGAAGCGAGCAACAAATTCATTTTCCTATATATTTCGATAGTACAGAGTCTGTAAATTAATTTGGTACCAAAAACATACGAGCAACAAATTATTTCAACTAATTATAACGTTTCTAATCCGCGCCGTATCAATCCGCGACGACAGTGTCGCTTCTCGATACTTTAAAACGAGCAACAAATTCAATTTCTTATATATTTCGATAGTACAGAGCCTGTAAATTAATTTGGTACCAAAAACATACAAGCAACAAATTTTTTTAACTAATTATAACGTTTTTAATTCGCGCCATATCAATCCGCGACGACAGTGTCGCTTCTCGATACTTTAAAACGAGCAACAAATTCAATTTCTTATATATTTCAATAGTACAGAGTCTGTAAATTAATTTGGTACCAATCACATACGAAAAACAAATTATTTCAATTAATTATAACGTTTTAATTTGCGCCGTATCAATCCGCTACGACAAAGTGTCGCTTCTCGATACTTTAAGACGAGCAAGAAATTCAGTTTCTTATTTTTTTGAATAGTATATTGTTCATAAATTAATTTGAGACCAGAAACATACGAAGAACAAATTATTTCAACTAATTATAACGTTTTTAATTCGCGCCGTATCAATCCGCGACGACAGTGTCGCTTCTCGATACTTTAAAACGAGCAACAAATTCATTTTCCTATATATTTCGATAGTACAGAGTCTGTAAATTAATTTGGTACCAAAAACATACGAGCAACAAATTATTTCAACTAATTATAACGTTTCTAATCCGCGCCGTATCAATCCGCGACGACAGTGTCGCTTCTCGATACTTTAAAACGAGCAACAAATTCAATTTCTTATATATTTCGATAGTACAGAGCCTGTAAATTAATTTGGTACCAAAAACATACAAGCAACAAATTTTTTTAACTAATTATAACGTTTTTAATTCGCGCCATATCAATCCGCGACGACAGTGTCGCTTCTGGATACTTTAAAACGAGCAACAAATTCAATTTCTTATATATTTCGATAGTACAGAGTCTGTAAATTAATTTGGTACCAAGCACATACAAACAACAAATTATTTCAATTAATTATAACGTTTTAATCCGCGCCGTATCAATCGGCGACGACAAAGTGTCGCTTCGCGATACTTTAAGACGAGCAACAAATTCAGTTTCTTATTTTTTTGAATAGTATGTTGTTCATAAATTAATTTGAGACCAGAAACATACGAAGAACAAATTATTTCAACTAATTATATCGTTTTTAATCCGCGCCGTATCAATCCGCGACGACAGTGTCGCTTCTCGATACTTTAAAACGAGCAACAAATTCATTTTCCTATATATTTCGATAGTACAGAGTCTGTAAATTAATTTGGTACCAAAAACATACGAGAAACAAATTATTTCAACTAATTATAACGTTTTTAATCCGCGCCGTATCAATCCGCGACGACAGTGTCGCTTCTCGATACTTTAAAACGAGCAACAAATTCAATTTCTTATATATTTCGATAGTTCAGAGCCTGTAAATTAATTTGGTACCAAAAACATACAAGCAACAAATTTTTTTAACTAATTATAACGTTTTTAATTCGCGCCATATCAATCCGCGACGACAGTGTCGCTTCTGGATACTTTAAAACGAGCAACAAATTCAATTTCTTATATATTTCGATAGTACAGAGTCTGTAAATTAATTTGGTACCAATCACATACGAAAAACAAATTATTTCAATTAATTATAACGTTTTAATCCGCGCCGTATCAATCCGCTACGACAAAGTGTCGCTTCTCGATACTTTAAGACGAGCAAGAAATTCATTTTCTTATTTTTTTGAATAGTATATTGTTCATAAATTAATTTGAGACCAGAAACATACGAAGATCAAATTATTTCAACTAATTATATCGTTTTTAATCCGCGCCGTATCAATCCGCGACGACAGTGTCGCTTCTCGATACTTTAAAACGAGCAACAAATTCATTTTCCTATATATTTCGATAGTACAGAATCTGTAAATTAATTTGGTACCAAAAACATACGAGAAACAAATTATTTCAACTAATTATAACATTTTTAATCCGCGCCGTATCAATCCGCGACGACAGTGTCGCTTCTCGATACTTTAAAACGAGCAACAAATTCAATTTCTTATATATTTCGATAGTACAGAGCCTGTAAATTAATTTGGTACCAAAAACATACAAGCAACAAATTTTTTTAACTAATTATAACGTTTTTAATTCGCGCCATATTAATCCGCGACGACAGTGTCGCTTCTCGATACTTTAAAACGAGCAACAAATTTAATTTCTTATATATTTCGATAGTACAGAGTCTGTAAATTAATTTGGTACCAATCACATACGAAAAACAAATTATTTCAATTAATTATAACGTTTTAATCCGCGCCGTATCAATCCGCGACGACAGTGTCGCTTTTCGATACTTTAAAACGAGCAACAAATTCATTTTCCTATATATTTCGATAGTACAGAGTCTGTAAATTAATTTGGTACCAAAAACATACGAGCAACAAATTATTTCAACTAATTATAACGTTTCTAATCCGCGCCGTATCAATCCGCGACGACAGTGTCGCTTCTCGATACTTTAAAACGAGCAACAAATTCAATTTCTTATATATTTCGAATAGTACAGAGTCTGTAAATTAATTTGGTACCAAAAACATACGAGCAACAAATTATTTCAACTAATTATAACGTTTTTAATCCGCGCCGTATCAATCCGCGACGACAGTGTCGCTTCTCGATACTTTAAAACGAGCAACAAATTCATTTTCTTATATTTTTCGAATAGTATATAGTCTCGTAAATTAATTTGAGTACCAAAAACATACGAAGAACAAATTATTTCAACTAATTATAACGTTTTTAATCCGCGCCGTATCAATCCGCGACGACAGTGTCGCTTCTCGATACTTTAAAACGAGCAACAAATTCATTTTCCTATATATTTCGATAGTACAGAATCTGTAAATTAATTTGGTACCAAAAACATACGAGAAACAAATTATTTCAACTAATTATAACATTTTTAATCCGCGCCGTATCAATCCGCGACGACAGTGTCGCTTCTCGATACTTTAAAACGAGCAACAAATTCAATTTCTTATATATTTCGATAGTACAGAGCCTGTAAATTAATTTGGTACCAAAAACATACAAGCAACAAATTTTTTTAACTAATTATAACGTTTTTAATTCGCGCCATATTAATCCGCGACGACAGTGTCGCTTCTCGATACTTTAAAACGAGCAACAAATTCAATTTCTTATATATTTCGATAGTACAGAGTCTGTAAATTAATTTGGTACCAATCACATACGAAAAACAAATTATTTCAATTAATTATAACGTTTTAATCCGCGCCGTATCAATCCGCTACGACAAAGTGTCGCTTCTCGATACTTTAAGACGAGCAAGAAATTCAGTTTCTTATTTTTTTGAATAGTATATTGTTCATAAATTAATTTGAAACCAGAAACATACGAAGAACAAATTATTTCAACTAATTATAACGTTTTTAATCCGCGCCGTATCAATCCGCGACGACAGTGTCGCTTTTCGATACTTTAAAACGAGCAACAAATTCATTTTCCTTTATATTTCGAAAGTACAGAGTCTGTAAATTAATTTGGTACCAAAAACATACGAGAAACAAATTATTTCAACTAATTATAACGTTTTTAATCCGCGCCGTATCAATCCGCGACGACAGTGTCGCTTCGCGATACTTTAAGACGAGCAACAAATTCAATTTCTTATTTTTTTGAATAGTATGTTGTTCATAAATTAATTTGTGACCAGAAACATACGAAGAACAAATTATTTCAACTAATTATAACGTTTTTAATCCGCGCCGTATCAATCCGCGACGACAGTGTCGCTTCTCGATACTTTAAAACGAGCAACAAATTCAATTTCTTATATATTTCAATAGTACAGAGTCTGTAAATTAATTTGGTACCAATCACATACGAAAAACAAATTATTTCAATTAATTATAACGTTTTAATCCGCGCCGTATCAATCCGCTACGACAAAGTGTCGCTTCTCGATACTTTAAGACGAGCAAAAAATTCAGTTTCTTATTTTTTTGAATAGTATATTGTTCATAAATTAATTTGAGACCAGAAACATACGAAGAACAAATTATTTCAACTAATTATAACGTTTTTAATCCGCGCCGTATCAATCCGCGACGACAGTGTCGCTTCTCGATACTTTAAAACGAGCAACAAATTCATTTTCCTATATATTTCGATAGTACAGAGTCTGTAAATTAATTTGGTACCAAAAACATACGAGAAACAAATTATTTCAACTAATTATAACGTTTTTAATCCGCGCCGTATCAATCCGCGACGACAGTGTCGCTTCTCGATACTTTAAAACGAGCAACAAATTCAATTTCTTATATATTTCGATAGTACAGAGCCTGTAAATTAATTTGGTACCAAAAACATACAAGCAACAAATTTTTTTAACTAATTATAACGTTTTTAATTCGCGCCATATTAATCCGCGACGACAGTGTCGCTTCTCGATACTTTAAAACGAGCAACAAATTCAATTTCTTATATATTTCGATAGTACAGAGTCTGTAAATTAATTTGGTACCAATCACATACGAAAAACAAATTATTTCAATTAATTATAACGTTTTAATCCGCGCCGTATCAATCCGCTACGACAAAGTGTCGCTTCTCGATACTTTAAGACGAGCAAGAAATTCAGTTTCTTATTTTTTTGAATAGTATATTGTTCATAAATTAATTTGAAACCAGAAACATACGAAGAACAAATTATTTCAACTAATTATAACGTTTTTAATCCGCGCCGTATCAATCCGCGACGACAGTGTCGCTTTTCGATACTTTAAAACGAGCAACAAATTCATTTTCCTTTATATTTCGAAAGTACAGAGTCTGTAAATTAATTTGGTACCAAAAACATACGAGAAACAAATTATTTCAACTAATTATAACGTTTTTAATCCGCGCCGTATCAATCCGCGACGACAGTGTCGCTTCTCGATACTTTAAAACGAGCAACAAATTCAATTTCTTATATATTTCGATAGTACAGAGTCTGTAAATTAATTTGGTACCAAAAACATACGAGAAACAAATTATTTCAATTAATTATAACGTTTTAATCCGCGCCGTATCAATCGGCGACGACAAAGTGTCGCTTCGCGATACTTTAAGACGAGCAACAAATTCAGTTTCTTATTTTTTTGAATAGTATGTTGTTCATAAATTAATTTGAGACCAGAAACATACGAAGAAAAAATTATTTCAACTAATTATAACGTTTTTAATCCGCGCCGTATCAATCCGCGACGACAGTGTCGCTTCTCGATACTTTAAAACGAGCAACAAATTCAATTTCTTATATATTTCGTTAGTACAGAGTCTGTAAATTAATTTGGTACCAATCACATACGAAAAACAAATTATTTCAATTAATTATAACGTTTTAATCCGCGCCGTATCAATCCGCTACGACAAAGTGTCGCTTCTCGATACTTTAAGACGAGCAAGAAATTCATTTTCTTATTTTTTTGAATAGTATATTGTTCATAAATTAATTTGAGACCAGAAACATACGAAGATCAAATTATTTCAACTAATTATATCGTTTTTAATCCGCGCCGTATCAATCCGCGACGACAGTGTCGCTTCTCGATACTTTAAAACGAGCAACAAATTCATTTTCCTATATATTTCGATAGTACAGAATCTATAAATTAATTTGGTACCAAAAACATACGAGAAACAAATTATTTCAACTAATTATAACATTTTTAATCCGCGCCGTATCAATCCGCGACGACAGTGTCGCTTCTCGATACTTTAAAACGAGCAACAAATTCAATTTCTTATATATTTCGATAGTACAGAGCCTGTAAATTAATTTGGTACCAAAAACATACAAGCAACAAATTTTTTTAACTAATTATAACGTTTTTAATTCGCGCCATATTAATCCGCGACGACAGTGTCGCTTCTCGATACTTTAAAACGAGCAACAAATTCAATTTCTTATATATTTCGATAGTACAGAGTCTGTAAATTAATTTGGTACCAATCACATACAAAAAACAAATTATTTCAATTAATTATAACGTTTTAATCCGCGCCGTATCAATCCGCTACGACAAAGTGTCGCTTCTCGATACTTTAAGACGAGCAAGAAATTCAGTTTCTTATTTTTTTGAATAGTATATTGTTCATAAATTAATTTGAAACCAGAAACATACGAAGAACAAATTATTTCAACTAATTATAACGTTTTTAATCCGCGCCGTATCAATCCGCGACGACAGTGTCGCTTCTCGATACTTTAAAACGAGCAACAAATTCAATTTCTTATATATTTCAATAGTACAGAGTCTGTAAATTAATTTGGTACCAATCACATACGAAAAACAAATTATTTCAATTAATTATAACGTTTTAATCCGCGCCGTATCAATCCGCTACGACAAAGTGTCGCTTCTCGATACTTTAAGACGAGCAAAAAATTCAGTTTCTTATTTTTTTGAATAGTATATTGTTCATAAATTAATTTGAGACCAGAAACATACGAAGAACAAATTATTTCAACTAATTATAACGTTTTTAATCCGCGCCGTATCAATCCGCGACGACAGTGTCGCTTCTCGATACTTTAAAACGAGCAACAAATTCATTTTCCTATATATTTCGATAGTACAGAGTCTGTAAATTAATTTGGTACCAAAAACATACGAGAAACAAATTATTTCAACTAATTATAACGTTTATAATCCGCGCCGTATCAATCCGCGACGACAGTGTCGCTTCTCGATACTTTAAAACGAGCAACAAATTCAATTTCTTATATATTTCGATAGTACAGAGCCTGTAAATTAATTTGGTACCAAAAACATACAAGCAACAAATTTTTTTAACTAATTATAACGTTTTTAATTCGCGCCATATCAATCCGCGACGACAGTGTCGCTTCTCGATACTTTAAAACGAGCAACAAATTCAATTTCTTATATATTTCGATAGTACAGAGTCTGTAAATTAATTTGGTACCAATCACATACGAAAAACAAATTATTTCAATTAATTATAACGTTTTAATCCGCGCCGTATCAATCCGCTACGACAAAGTGTCGCTTCTCGATACTTTAAGACGAGCAAGAAATTCAGTTTCTTATTTTTTTGAATAGTATATTGTTCATAAATTAATTTGAGACCAGAAACATACGAAGAACAAATTATTTCAACTAATTATAACGTTTTTAATCCGCGCCGTATCAATCCGCGACGACAGTGTCGCTTCTCGATACTTTAAAACGAGCAACAAATTCATTTTCCTATATATTTCGATAGTACAGAGTCTGTAAATTAATTTGGTACCAAAAACATACGAGAAACAAATTATTTCAACTAATTATAACGTTTTTAATCCGCGCCGTATCAATCCGCGACGACAGTGTCGCTTCTCGATACTTTAAAACGAGCAACAAATTCAATTTCTTATAT
>NW_027124985.1:38299-57557 GCF_040581485.1 Linepithema humile
GAAAAAAGTACTTAAAAATTTATTTGTGAGACATAAATTTATTCCACTGAAATAAATGTTTTATTTAAATACGGCGAAATAAAGATTTATTTGTAGCAAATAACTCATTTATTTTATTTTTGAAATAAGTTTTATTAATTGCAAATAATTCTTTATTTCTTCGCTATAAGTATTTAATTGTCATTATTAAATTTGTTTCAATCTTTATAAATCGATATATTTGTAGCAAATAAATTATGTTTAGCGCAATAATAGCATTTATTTCTTTTCAAATTTATTTTATTTGAATTGAAAATATATTTTGTACTATTAAAATAAATATTTATTTGAATATATTTTAAAACATTTTTCTTATAGAAATTTAATATTGGAAATATTAAATTGATTAGCAATTAATTATTTATTTTGAGTATAAAAATATATCGTTATTAAGAAAATAAATAATTAATCGCTAATCAGTTTAATACTTCCAATATTAAATTTCTACACACACACGCGCGCACACACACACACACACACACACACACACACACACACACACACACACACACACACACAAAACGCGCTCACGTTATCGAAAGGATTGAGGCACGTTGAAAATAATAATGTAAAAACCTTAATTTAATTTGCATATATATACAATATATATTTTACTGAGGTAAAAGAAAAGTACAAAATTATTTTCTTATTTTCGGAAAAGTTTACAATAAATATAGTTTTTCAAAATTTTCGAAACATATAACAATTATAAGGATTAAATTAAAATTTCAATTCCAAGAAATCCGGACTCATTTTTGCGCGTATCATATAAAGACAAAATAAGATAAGACTAAATAATTAAAACAAAATTATACAAACTTTGTAATTAATTTACTGCCATCAGCAGCGTAACTGATACTTCGAGTAATCAAAAGATTATTAAAATCGAGTTGTATAATTCCAACATTTGTTGTTAACCCGAATGATATTTCATATGCATATTTATGAGAATCCAAGCCAATATTTTCGCAATAATTATAAATAACATAAAACTGTTTAGAGTTATCAATAGCAATGTACTTAATTATTCCAAACTGTGGTTCGCTATATTCATTTTCATTCAGGCAGAATACAAATTTTGGTTTGTATGTAAAACCATTAATTTTAACCCAAGAAATTATATAGCAATCATCATTTTTAATGGAATGCTTTAGAAAACGATATTCAGGCAACTTTGAAATGTTACAAATATATTTACCAAAGTTTATTTTTGGATAAAAACCTTTTTGACTTAAAATGCGATGTGCAAACTTCAGTTGTAAGTTAAGACTTAATGTAAATACAATATTTATACGTGAGCTTACTAAACGTGCATTAATTTTGGATAATTTATGGAAAGCTTCAAATCTAATAGATGATAAATAGCGCAATGGACCAAAATCTTTTATTTTTCTCGTATAGTGTAGCAAATTATGAAATTTAGGTTTTAGTCGCTCATGGAATAATTCCATATATAGTTTATGATGATCAGCAATTAATCTTTGCAAAAGATGTAGTTCCTCAGTATTAATTTCAAAAGCTGTTACAATATGAATAATTTGTATTAGAAGTAGATACAAATGCCAGTATGGATCATCCTCCGGAACTTTATCACCAACTAAAATACCGAAATATGTTACAAGAGCTGACATTTCAGAAGAAGACATCACTAAAAAACCTTGCTTAAGATGATGTTCATTAATTGGTGGAATTGAGTTTCCAACATCTGTATTACATTTATGATTAAAATATTTGATTCTGCTATTTAATATTTTAAGAGAAAAATAGTTTTCTTTTATTAAAGAATTTATAATTTTGCACATGTCATATCTACAAACGCCTTCATACAAATCATGCATCACATCAAATGCAGCGTTTGTTATACAGTGAAAATTGGGTAATTCATTAAAAACACATTTTTCTTTGATACCGTAACTAAAATTTTTATAATCGTCTTCATAATTCAATATTGTTCTTAATAATTCCACATTTTCTTCAGACTGAGATGTCATTTCTAATTTAGAAGCTCGACATACACGGCAACAGAAATTAGCCGAAAATGATTTATTAAAACCAAGTAAATCGTTTAACCCTAAATTATCTCCTAATAGTGCAAGCAAAGAAAACAAAATTTGATATTCTTTATTATTTACGCATATAGTAATACCATAATTTTCTAAATAAATCAGTTCATTAATAATCGGTTTGAAAGACATTTTATTACCAAAGGTTTCACGATCCCCGCTATATACTAGTGCACCAAGAAAAATATTTTCTAAAGATGAAGCATAAACTTTTGGTATACCTGCAATTGTATAATATAGACCTCCTAATTTATGTATAGATGCTCTTGAGCCCAAGGGATTTCCCGTTTCGAAATCATCATAATATAATAACAAAGGCAGTATTATTTTATTATCAAATTTCGTAATTAAATTTTTCCATATATTTCCACAAAAAACACTAGATAAAGTTTTTTCTTCCGAAGATTCTGTTTCGATGTAACTTTTGATTGACATAAATATCTCAGGTAATTCTAAATATTGCTTTAGTGAATCCCGTAATGGAATAAATTGTCCTTCACACCTTTTTGATGTTACTGTTGTAAAATTGTTTTTATCTGTAGAATTATCAAACATTTCTCCTAGAAGAAATTTTTGCGGATGTACAAGCCATTTAGATTTTTTGAAAAATTGTAAACGTTTGTATTCTGTCGAATATTTCTCGAATGGCCTTATATCAAAGACATTATCAAGCACTTTACAAATATTACTATCATTAGAAAAAGATGTTTCAGATTGTAATTTACATTTAATGTACGATAGTAAATCTTGCACAAGTTGTGAACAATCATCAACTAAAATTTGCACAATATTCCTAGTAATTGAGCTGTTACTATATAACTTTGCAATAAATTTCAATATTGTATCATCGACTGTCTGTATATTTGTAACATTTCTATCATCGGCATTAGATTTGTTATTAATAATATTATTTAAATTAGTATTACTTGAAGACGCATCAGTAATATGAACAGTATTACTTGAAGATAATGAATCAGTATGAATAGTTGTAAATTGTTTAGTAAATGTAGGTAATGCATTACTATGACACAGTTCCTTATGTGAAGTATTAAAATGTTTCTTTAAAGATTCAATATTAATGTATTTCCTGAAACACGTAGGAAAACCACATTGAAAACTTTCTTCATAAGGATGAGTTGCCTTCATATGTTTTATTAAATTTTTGATACTTTGAAATTGTCTATGACAAATAGTACAAAGCATTTTTAAAAGAAAAAATTAATGCTTTTCATAAAATTATCAATAAACAAATAAAAAAATTTAATGTTTATAAACACTTAGTGTACACTTTAGAATACACTTTAGAATATGAAAACAAAAATTTAACATACTATATTGAAAATTGTAAAGTAACTATTTAGAAATTTTTTTAATCGCATCACAAATCACAGGAATTTTGTTATCTCCATGTAATTCTATATCAAAAACACTTCTCTGAAATAAATACCAGATGTGTTCTGCCGCTAGTGGATACTTCAAGTCCAAAATGATGAAAACCATAAAGCAAATTTCTACGGCTTTCCACAGTGTTTTAACCTTATAAGAGACGTTATCGATTCTGACAAAAATTGTTTCAATCTCTGTTAAAGAAGGTCCAACGATAAGAATAAAAGGTTGCAAAGTCAAATTAAATTTTTTAAGCCATTTCCTTTTTTTTTCTATTTCTTCTTCTATGTCACTAGGAATCTGAAATAATATAATACTTTTAATTTTTTTCTGAAAGAGAGAGAGAGAGAGAGAGAGAGAGAGAAAACTTTTAATTTATTTAGATTTTAAATACCTTAACATGAAGTATTACAGCTTCTTGTGATTCAACTTGAGTTGGTTTAAAAAAGTTTTTGCCAACTTTTGCTTTTGAAGATTTATTTGGCAAAAGTGAAAATAATAGATAAATTTTAATTAAAATTTTTGAATCTAAAACAAAAAATCATTATAACAAAACATTATAAGATACTAGAAACACATTAGTAGATATTTATGTAAATTATTCCATTCTTCATTACCATTTGGAATATTGCCATTTAACATGTCCAGTAATACTTTGTTGGAACAATCTAACTCTTTGCCTTTCAATTCCAACACAGCATCGAATAAAAAATGAAATTTTTCTTCAACATTTTTATGTTTTTCATTATATAACCGTAAGTAATCCTTTTCAATCTGTAATAAAAAAAGATACAAATTAAATTAAATAAATTTTAGCAAATAATATATTTGTCCAGATATTTTAATTAAATAACTATTGCAAATTTTACAAAACATGACTTTTCATTTTGATGACTTGTATCCTTTTCTTTGTTTGACCAATCACATTATAAGATACATTGTACCTATATACATATATGCTACAAATTAATTACCAATACATAGCCCTGTGAAAATGTTAAAATATTCCAATCGTCAAAGATTGAGGATAAATTTTGGTAAGTCGAATGGTCATGTAATAAACTTCTTCTCAGTTCAAATGATTTTTCCCAATGATGCAAAACTTCTTCCCAAGGTTCAAAATTATTTTTAAGCCAATAGCGACTCCGCTCTGCTTCCTCGCGATTATCTAACAAAAAATTACAAATAAAAAAATTGTTACAAATTACATACAGTACGGGACAAAATAAATCATACACCTTTCAAAAAATTGAATTCGTTAATGTAACTATTTAAAAAAAATATTATTTACTATTTTTAAAAAATAGTTACATTAATAAATTCAATTTTTTGAAAGGTGTATGATTTATTTTGTCCAGTATTGTATAAAATAAATTATAAAATGTTATTTACACGAACCTTCATTAACAATTTTTTCTTCATTAAAATTATGTGTTGATTTATTCAATGCAATCAATTGACATTTCCTTAAAAATGCTAACATATTTCGATTTTTATCAATTAGTTTTCCTTTTGCAATACCAGATTTCTCATTTTTTGAATCTTTCTTTCTTACTGGTGGACAATAATATATTTCCTTACATTCAGCCGGAAAGAGAGTAATTATATGATCCGCAATTTTGTTCAATATTTCATTGTTTAATTGAACACTGAAAAAGGAAGTATTGTTACAAAAGAAATAATATTATTTTTTATTACATTTCATTATATTTTTATTATATTTTTCTCATTATATTTGTTATTTTATTATATATTATAAATAATTTTGCAAAGGTGGATATTAACGTATTAACATATTTAGTAAAACAAATTTTCGAAAAAAAAATAGAAAAGAATAATGCATACTCTTGTATACATATACACCGAACATCTACAAGTATATAAATATACATTTGAAGTTTTTGAATATATGCTTACTTAATATTATTATCAAAAAAGTGGCAGATAATAATATTTGCCAAATACTGTTGACATCTTGGCGATAATCCACTCCTTGCATCGTATGAAGCTATAATAGCTTGTCCAGTTACTGTTTTTTGAAGCAATGCTTTTAAATCAAAGTTTTCTAACTATAAAAAAAGTGAATTGAAAACATATTTATAAAAAAATAGAAATATAGTATTAATAATTATATTGATTTTTTATCTTGTATTATAATATAAGATAAATGTATCAAATACATGAATCAATTATTGGACAATATAACAAAATAAAATGACAAACAATACAAAACAATATACTAACAATATATTAATTAATATACAATATATGATATGTAATAATATATGATAAATAGAGAATTAAACTATTCCGTATTGCATTTTGTATATTAATAAATTAATGTCTTGTATATTAATAAATAATATATATACAAAATGCTGTACGGAATAGTTTAATTCTTTATTTATCATATATTATTACATATCATATATTGAAACATGCATGTTATATGCAGTTTTTCTGAAACATTTCTTCATTTGTTCCTTATTATTATACTTTAAATATAACCATATTAGCAAATGGACACTTGTTATAATTAAAGTTCTGAAGAACTGTACATACCATATTGTCCACCGTTTCAATCCTCTGTTTCTTTTTCACTGGTTCATTATCAGAACTACAATTTAATATTACAATACTTTGAGTATCACAATTAGATGTTTTTAGAATGTTAGGTTCAATATGTTCTGTAGATGATTCACTATTTATTGATTCTTTATCAAAAGGGATTATTGCATCAAATATCTCTTGTGGCGAAAGAGCAAGTGTCAGAGATGGAGTCGCAGAAGGCGTCGAAACAGAAGCTACAGAAATGTGAGAAGAGGTTTCTGTTTCTTTGTCTGCATCATAATTAGAAAAATAATTTTGTAGTGCAATTCTTGCACCTATTGATGGTATAACATCACTTAATTCTGGACATCGATTAATAACCATGTATTTTAGAGTATCATACTTAATATCATTATCTAAAAATTGAAATTAATGATGATGATAATATAATAAGACAGATGATAATATAATAAGTATAAGACAAAAATAAGATATTGCATACTTACTTATTAGACTGTCACTCCAGCGTTCTAAATGCAACAATTTTAACACTTCTGCAACTTTATCTTCCATAGTGAAATACAATACAATTAAAAAGAAGCACGAGAAATAATTTATTGCTTCACTCAGCACACTACGCACGTGCTTGTGCATGCACACCGCAGCCATATTGGTTACGCATATCATAGAGTGGAAACCTTTAATTCAAAGAAATAAAGATTTGTTTCTAAGAAATAAATATCATTTGTCTATACAAATCAATCTTATTGTAACTAAATATTATTTGCTATAAAAAAATGTTAATTTGTCTCAAATAAATTTACTTTTTCAGCAAGAAATAAACGAAATTTTTTTTACAATTAATTAGAAAAATGAGATATACTTTACAGAAATACATATTTAATTATCACAATCAAATTTGTTTATTACAAATAAATATGGAGGGAAATGTCACAAATAACCATTTGCTTCTAAGAATTTCGATTTCTTTTTCTCAGTGTACATTCTAAATTCTCTAGTCTTATTTTTTTATAAAAACTACTTTAATTATCGGAATTGATTATGGTATATTCATATCGAAACGCGATAATTAGATGAAAATTTTACAGTAATCTCGTCTTTGGCGCGAGATGAACCACAAAAAGTTGTGCACGCAATTTTGTTCGATATTAGTTTATAAATTATCGACGTCAAGCGCGTTGTGGTTTCACAATTACGCTAAAATCCCCGTCGGTAGTGCGCAGGGCAGTAATAATCCGAAATGAGAATTTGTTGGAAAGTTTGTTCGTTCGCGTGAAAGTTGATGAACTGGCGCTAACGTAATTTATGCGGCAAGACATGCAAACGCGCGAGCACGACAGGAGGACGAAGGCGAGCGCGGCTCAGGGACGTACGGGCACATCCTGCCTGTGCCCAAGGCAAACAATAAAGCTTGGCTCCTCGGCAAACTATTTGTAAGCGAGAATCTCGTCTCGGCGAACTTAAAATCTGTCTGGAATAGCTTGCAGGTTAACTGCGGATGGTTATGCTCTCGCTCTTTTTTCGCGACACTTTGAGTTAAGAGCACGTTGTCGTAAGAGAGTAAAAAATAGACTGTAAAATGTTCTTGGAAAATAGACAAAAGTTAGTGAATGTGAATTCGAGTAATGGCGTAATTATGGTAAAATGGCGCGACCTCTCTTCTGCAATACATTTCCAGTACTGATCAACGTAAAATATGATATGTATTATTTGATTTATAATTTTATAAAATAAAATTATGCTTTAAATGTTTAATAATTCGTCAGTTGAATAATATTATGTAACATAATCATAAAAGTTTCACAATAATATCTCATAAAATTTTGAAGTTTTTTAATATAAATATAATATTTGAGATAATAATTATTCAAATGTCAAAGTTAATTCATGAACGTAATTTAAGTGTGAATATAATTCATTAATATTTCTGATGAAAACACAATAGTTAAACTTGAAAAACACTTCATTCCTGTAAACAGGCTAACTATATGCATATCAATCTTGTCCGTCCATTTGCTAAACGGATTTCAGTCAATTATTACGTTCACTATGCATAACTTCCAATCAATGCAATTATTGTTACTAACGAAGGCTGCTGCGTATGCGTCGAAGTATCGAGATGCTCTTATTAACAAAGATATTTAACGATAACAGGACGATACTGTGTGCGATCGCGTGTGAATGTAGCGTTGGATAATATCAATTTCGGCGCGAGTTAATGCAGATTCGCGAACTGATGGCTTTGCGGGCAACTGAAATTGCATATCAATCAATTAATGACCATTGCTCCACAGAATTCGATTTATTACTGTGCGCCTCGTACCGTAAGAATTTCGCCCTATGATTATGGATGCAGTAATAAATGAAATATATGCGATACACACAATAAAATCATCGTATCGTTATACAATTCGCACAGAACACATATTTTTGTATAATAATACGCGACGCATGGTCGAGTTGTAAAACCGCGGCATGCAAACAACGTGGAGACAAAGTGACAGGTGCGCGTGAAATAATGCAACCGTCAATAAAATGATCGTTATATACGAGCGAATAAATTTTCGAATTTTTCCGATCGCTGCACTCATTCGTTGATCGGCCGGCGTGACGCGTCAAGGCGACGATGCGCGAAAGATCGATAAAGCTCGCGTTTGTTCGCGAGTTTGCTGAATCCAAAATAAGGCTGGCTTGCGATATTATAATTTCAGAAGAATGTAAATAATCGTAACTCATTTCTAAGAATGTCTATGATGTGCAGAAAGTAAAGAATATTTTTGTCACATATTTCTAAATAAGTGTTCTGAAAAACTGGTCTCCGGGATTTTGACAGCCGTTTTTGTGTAATATTTTCACGCATGAGCTGCGTGAAATATCTTATTATTAAATTTATACTCCGCTGTCGTGACAATCATACAGAATGCAAGCAACTGCAGCGATAACGAAATCACACAACGCCGTTGCACATCCATGTCAATTTATACACGTACATTTTCCCAGTCGTTGCACTCGTCGTTGCTCGGACAACACGATACGAAGTGCAATGACGCGCAAACAGAATAACAACAATGTGCGGCACGACGCTACGCACAGGTATTTTGAAATCGTGATCAGTGGAAATAATGAAATCGCACGTAGGACCAGAAACGACAAATTTTAATCGATGCCACGTGATCGGTTCGATTCATCGGTGAGACCGAATTGACGGTTTCGGAAACTCGTAAACTAGTGTCGGACACAAGTTAGCTGGCGCAATAACCGCGGAGTGCTCGATAGTCCTTTTGTCCTTTTACGATAGTTGATAGAAAGTTGAATTTTAGTTTTATATAATTAAATATAATGGCATTTAGGAAATTTATTAATAATATTAATAGAATCGTATAAAATAATTCAACATGCTAGAATGTGCTTTAGATATTTAATAATATTAATCTTAAAACAATCCCATTATCAAATCTCATTATTGTGTTATTTATTTGTGCAATTGTTGCATATTTAATTTTTTTCCATATAGCACAAAATGTACATTTAACTTCATCTCTTCGATCGAAATCAAATAAATTATTACTATAATCTCTAAATTTTGTTCAGGCCAAATTTTATTTGTGAAATATACATATAGTATGCTGATGCAACTTCCATTACGGATGTTTATTTTTAATAAGAATAATGACATGCAAATTTTTTAAAATATTAAAAATTATAAATATTTCTTTTAGATATTACCTATATATATATCTCTTTTTTCTAATTTAAATTTATTATTTACATTATTAAGCAACATGACAGCGATATGATGCCTGAGTACACAATATCATACATCTACCGCATTTTCATTAATAATTCGTTGAAATATTCAAACTCCAAATATTACTCATTTCCATTGTAATATAACACCACATTAATATGAATGAATGTAGGCCGCATTAATTTTAAGTGTACTTTTACCGTATTATGTCATACACTAACTGTGGATAGCTCTCATTAATTTAATTACGTTCAATCAATAATTCGATCAATAATTTTTTTATTTTTGTAAAATTGAATTATTTTTCGTATCTATTTTGTGATAGTGCTATTTATATTATTTATATAAATAATATAAATAGCATTATTATTTATATTTTTTATACGTATATAGAATTTCACAATTGTAACGCTAGCTACAAGTCGCATATTGTCAAAATGCGGACAGTCATGGAACGCCGTTACAATGCAATTGCGCTGCAGGTGCGTGCGTGCCCGCCTCGCGGAAAAATTGCACGAGATCCGATGCGTCCACCGAGTGAATTCGGGAGCGGGAAAAAATTAATGGCCGACGATAGACGACGCGGTTGTCACTTTTTTTTATCCAGTGACCGGGCTAACCGGAGGTGCGTGGAATGTGCGCGTCGATTGTATCGATTGCAGCGGCTCCGCCGATATTAAAACGTTTTATCGCTGAGCCTCATGAGATCTGACAATACAATAAAAAAACATTTTGCCCGAAGAGGAGACCGTTCGGAACATTCGCTGACGAGCCGTATCAAGCGGAATTGCGTCGTGTTGCTGCGCATTTAATCTTTTTCCACATAGCACGTACATATAGTTTCATTCTTTTTCAGTGAAGCGAATCTATAAAGCAATGATAGATAATCTTGTAATTTCTAGATTTAGTTAATAAAATGTGTACTGATATGACTTTATTTGCAAACAGATAAAATTCCCATTCTGATATAAAAGTTTTAATTTTTGAATGTTTCAATGTATATTGAAAGAAATATGTTTTTAATTAAAATTTTTTTAATATATATTTTAATATTTTAATTAATCCAAGTTTCAAAGATATGTTATTTGCTCTACAGAAAAATATATTTAATTTCAAAAAGAAAATTGAGTAAATTAAAAAAAATTTTCTTCATAAAACTTTTTAATAACTCACAATAAATTGCAGAAATAAATCAAACAATGTTATTGTATCAATTACAATAAATTACTATATACATATGTTTAAAACATGAAAAGATACTTTTATAAAAATTCACTGGTTAATCTGGCTGTTACATAGTTACACGTCCTTTTGAATTAGGCGCGTAAGCATGATAGCGCGATTAGGACAGGAGAGCAGGTAGGATGGCGCTGGGGTGATAACGTGCGAGATATACACGCGTATCGGCAGATCCGGGCTCTCTTCCTCTCCGGACAGCGTAAGGAACACATGTATACGAAGGGTAGTGAATAAAACGATTGCGAAGACTTAATCAGTGCGTGGCAGATAAATTACTCATCGAACCTTTTTCCTCTGCGGGGATACGACAGTTTGGCGACGAGGATGGGATACCGCACAAAAGTTTAAGAGAAAAGTACAAATTTTTGCAAAGAAGAACTTCGGATTCTGCCATGGCTGAGGCAATCGTACATGGAAGTTTCGCAATAGAAGCTTTCGATCCTGCCGTTACAAATTGGAAGCGTTGGCTAAAACGTTTCGAGGGTGCCGTTACAGTGTTCAAAATTCCTGAACCGCAGAAAGTGGCGTACCTACTACATTTCATCGGAAGTAAATCTTTTGATATACTGTGCGACAAGTTAGCACCTCTCGACCCGTACACGCAGACGTACAATACAGTTGCATTACATTTGGAGGATTTCTACGCCCCTGCACCGCTTGAAATAGCGGAAAATTATCGTTTCCACCAGAGGAAGCAGTCCGACGGGGAGAGCATACACCAGTACGTGGCGGCTTTACATAAGATGAGCATAAACTGTAATTTTGGAAACTATTTAAAAACGGCGCTACGGAATCAATTCGTTTTCGGGCTTACAAGCCGACGTACCCAAGCGAGGCTATTGGAAACAAAGGATTTGACCTTCGATAAGGCGGTCGAAATTGCTCTTTCAATGGAATTGACAGAGAAAGACGTAAACCAAATTCAGGCAGCGGGGGTATCATCCGTGGACTACGTGGGCCAGAAAGAAGCGGCAAGAGGGAAGAAGGACAAACAGTCACAGCATAAGAAGCCGGCAGTAAACAGACCAGCGGCATTCCAGAAAACAAAGCGTGCCATACAGGACGTTCCAAACCATAACAATACAGACGGTACAAATAACGTTACATGTTATAGATGCGGAGGTAAGCATTTAGCTTCAAAATGTACATTGAATAGAGAAATCGTATGTTCAAACTGCGGTATTAAAGGTCATTTAGCAAAGGTATGCATGAGAAGGAATAAAGCAACGGCGCATCAGTTAAGCGACATTTTATGGATGAATACGGAACATATCAAGCATAGAGATAGGTATTTTGTTTCCGTCGAGATTAACGGGAAAGATGTGCGTTTCGAAATAGACAGCGGAGCGGCTGTTACAATTGTTAGTAAATATTTTCTTAAGCGTTGGTTTCCAGATGCACAAATAGAGAATACAGATTTAAAATTATTTACATTTTGCAAAACAACAATTACGGTTATCGGTTACGTAAAAGTACAAGTACGTTACAAAGGGATTACTAAGTCATTAAATATGTACATTACAGTCATGGATAGAGAACCACTCATGGGGCGGGAGTGGATTCGTCAGTTAGGCGTACAATTGACCAGTACAGTTTTTACGTTAAACTCAAATACAGAAATTGAATTACATAAAATTTTACGCGATTACGAAAATGATTTGGATCCTTCAAGTACAAAAATCAAGCAAATACAAGCGCGGCTTATTCTAAAAGAGAACGCGAAACCAGTTTTTCTAAAAGCAAGGAAAGTACCATTCAAAATAATACCGTTAGTAGATCGGGAGATAGACAGACTCGTCAAAGAAGGAATCTTACAAGAAACGAGCGCGGCAGAATGGGCGACGCCGGTCGTGCCCGTTTTAAAGAAAGATAATTCGGTAAGGCTCTGCGGAGATTTTAGCGTAACAGTAAACAAACAATTACTAGTAGACGAATATCCGTTACCTACAGTGGACGAACTTTTTAGTACCTTATCAGGAGGTCAAAAGTTTTCAAAAATAGATCTTAAGCAGGCCTATTTACAAATGGAAATTCATCCCGCGGATAGAGAGTTATTAACCCTCAATACACACCGGGGATTATACAAATGTACACGTCTATTATACGGGATCGCGTCGGCGCCAGCAATCTGGCAGAGAGAAATAGAAACTGTACTGAAAGGTATCCCAGGCGTTTCTGTTTTCTTAGACGATATCAAAATTACAGGTCCGAACGACCAAGTGCATCTGGAACGACTTAGGGAAGTACTAACACGTTTAGCGAAATCTAATATACAAATTAATAAGGAGAAAAGCGAATTTTTGAAAGAAGGTATACATTATTGCGGCTATTACATTGATAAAAACGGTATTCATAAAGAGAAAAGAAAAATGGAGGCCATTGAAAAAATGCCACGCCCGAAAAACATTTCTAAATTACGTGCGTTTTTAGGATTAATTAATTATTACGGACGGTTCATTCAAAATTTAAGTAAAATACTTACGCCATTACATACGTTGTTACAAAAAGAAAGCGGAAAAGCTGTGATTTTCAAATGGACACGGGAGTGCGAAGCGGCTTTCTTAGCGGCGAAAAGAGAGTTTACGAGTAATAAAGTTTTGGCTCATTACAATCCAAAACATCCAACGATCGTGGCTTGTGATGCAAGCATGTACGGCGTAGGAGCGGTCCTTTCGCAAAAGTATCCAGATGGATCAGAGCGAGTAATCCAGTATGCTTCGCAATCCTTGTCCCGAACACAGCAGAAGTATGCACAGATTGATAAGGAGGCGTATGCGATTATTTTTGCGATAAAAAAGTTTTATCAGTTTCTATACGGAAATCGTTTTACACTCTATACAGACCACCGTCCACTTACACAAATATTAGCAGCAAACAAGACGTTGCCGGTACATAGCGCGATGCGCATGCAACATTACAAAATTTTCTTACAAGCTTTCAATTACGATATCAAGTATAAAAATACGAAATTACATAGTAATGCAGATGGATTGTCGCGATTACCAATTCAGTCAGAGGACGATTTCGAATACGATGTAGTAGATGAATACGAAATTAAATTAATAGAATCCCTTCCAGTCACATTTACAGAGTTAGCCGCGGAAACCGAAAAAGATACAGAATTACAAAATTTAGCGCGTGCGTTACAATCAGGCAAAGAGATAAAGCCGAGGGAAAGATTCAATGTTCCGTTTGCTGAATTTAGTTGTCAACGTGGCGCGATTTTACGGGACGGTAGAGTCCTAGTGCCGCGGAAATTACGAAAGAAAGTTTTGCAAGAGTTGCATGAGGAGCATTTCGGCATTATTAAAATGAAGGAAATGGCTAGGAGATATTGTTGGTGGCCGGGTATCGACAACGATTTAGAAAATTTAGCTAGGAACTGCGAAAATTGTAATTTAATTCGAAACAATCCGCCAAAAACACAAACACTTACGTGGAAGCCAGCAGACAGAGCGTTCCAAAGAGTACATATTGATTACGCAGGCCCCTTTATGGGACATTACTTTTTTGTGTTGGTGGACGCTTTTTCAAAGTGGCCAGAGGTACTCATTACGAAGAATATTACAAGTAGTACAACGATTAAATGCTGTAGACAAATTTTTTCAACGTTTGGCATACCTGAGGTGGTAGTGTCAGACAACGGTCGACATTTTGTATCGAGTGAATTCAAAAACTTTCTCAAATGTAATGGTGTGATACATAAAACTACGGCGCCATTTCACCCAGCGACAAATGGGCAAGCGGAGAGATTTGTCCAAACCTTCAAACAGATGTTAAGAAAAAAATTCAATAGTTTTTTAGTAAGTACGGAAGATTTACAGATAGCTTTGTACCAAATTCTATTACATTACAGAAATCTGCCTCATGTGTCGTTGGGTGAATCACCAGCAGAGAAAATGTTAAAGCGTAAATTGCGTACACGATTAGATTTATTGCTGCCAACGCAAATTGATATAAGCAAGGATAGCGAGACTAAGCCGTACGATAAGATTCGCGAAGTGCATATCGGCGAACGAGTAGAATGTCGGAATTATTACGGGAAACAAAAATGGGTTTTTGGTTGTGTACAACGAAGACTTGGTCATGTACATTATATTATTCGCTTAGATAATGGTAAATGTTGGAAGAGACACATTGATCAAATCCAAAGAATAGGCGAGTGCCCAATTAGAGACACGTATAACGCGAACGATGAGATGTTTGACTACGAACCCCCAAATGTAAGTCAAACACCTGGCATCATTTCGAGGAATGTAAATGTAGACAAGAATGCGAGAATTGTAAAAGAAACCCCAGTGAAAACAAAGGTGGATAATACACCACGGAGATCAGTGCGAGAAAAGAAAGTTCCAACACGTTATGGGGAACCGATTTCATTTGAAAAACAGAGTCATTAATACACATATATATATAGATTTTTTTTTCTCTCAAGAGAGGGAAGAGTGTTACATAGTTACACGTCCTTTTGAATTAGGCGCGTAAGCATGATAGCGCGATTAGGACAGGAGAGCAGGTAGGATGGCGCTGGGGTGATAACGTGCGAGATATACACGCGTATCGGCAGATCCGGGCTCTCTTCCTCTCCGGACAGCGTAAGGAACACATGTATACGAAGGGTAGTGAATAAAACGATTGCGAAGACTTAATCAGTGCGTGGCAGATAAATTACTCATCGAACCTTTTTCCTCTGCGGGGATACGACACTGGCATTACTATTTCTTGGAAGTTTATTTAATTTCATTAAAATAAAACGCGGTTCGCTGCATTTCCTATCACAGCACTTACGCCCTTATTACGTCGAAACGAAAACGAAGTGGACGAGCTCACGCGTATTATCAGAAATCTCTTAGTTGGATGGAAGTTGCGATAGTTGTTGCATCGTGAATACAGTCTAGTTATCCGGGGCTAATTGGAGCGTGCTTTTAATTAGCCGGAGTTCAACCTAACGTAACGTAACGGACAGAGACGGCGGCGTGGCTCTGCCTAATTGCATTTAACTCGAATGCGCATTGGGATAATTTGGAGCTATATATTTTTCGCGCGCATAATGCCCGACGAAATTTGTTGACATTACTCGGTAGATTATTACTCCAACGTAGCTGATAATGCACGTAGCAAAATTTGTGACATTCTCGCCTTTATTGCGCTCAAATAATCTGATCGTGGTATATTATGCACGAACATCTCTCGTAATGCTACTTAAAGTTTTGATTAAGCCGGTTTAGAAATTCTACCCCACTGCAATATATCGCTTGAGCAAATAACGTTCGCGTAACAAATAAGTCTGACAGTGCTTGTCTCTCTCTGCGTCAGTTTTTTCATCTTGCACATTTTCCAATATTAATGTTTTACAAAAATATTATTCTTTAACAATGCAATCGTTTCATCAGGTTTTATTCTGACCGGCTCCAAATTCATCGGGCGGTTTATTGTTGGCAAAACAAGGTCGCGCTGGGAATGAAATTTTCATCGCAATCTTTGATGAATTTTACTCGTGCAATAAATCATTTCAACGAGAATTACATATTTGGCCGCAATAAGCGTACGATTTTTCAAAAAGCTTTTACTGTACGCGCGTATGTGCGCGTAAAATACGTGCCATCATATTCGATACGAATAACCGCACGAATTGCTTCGTCGGTCGTGCGCCTTGACGTCCCGGAAATTGGCAATCTCGCGTGAATAATGAAAAAACTGGCAGTCACGTACGCCGAACAAGTGTCCGGTTGCGCCCGATTTAAGTCCCGTGTCCTGCTCGAATATATCGGCGGTCAGTCGTCGGACACCCGCGGCTCTCGTAAGTTCTCGCACCAACATTGCGGATCATTTGTCGGCGAAGGAGCCGAAACTTCGGTGCCGCCTAATCCACGATTCGTTCCCGCTCGGATAATCGCCACGGAATTAATTCGTGGAGATCTGTCATTTTTCCCGGCTCGCGCGTGTGCCTCGCTTCTTTCATCTCTTTTCTTTGAGATACGAACTTTGCGACGAACGACGAACTCGCCTCGCGAGCCCGCCGGTTCGGCTCAGGATCAGCCTGTTCATTAGCATTTAAAGCGAAATGGAAATGCCTCGTTGAACTACTTGCTGTCTAACGGGGGTCTTCACCTTTCACGCGCGGATCAGGGTCAGAAACGTTGCAGTTGAGAAATCTGCATAGTTCACGGACGATGATTAACCCGGCGGAAATAAAATATTTCCGCATCCCTGATTAAAGACGGTGTTTTAAGGATCGGTGCATCGGTGCCTATTTATTTAAACGTGCAAGAACAATTCGCCACGGATCAATAATAATTTACAAGCGCAAAACACGCGAATGGTCTCACGTGCTACACGTATCTTCACTCATCGTAAATTTCGTCTTCGAGCGGAGCTTTTTAAGCGAGTATCCATTATCCTGTTCCGAAAAATTCTCCCTTTATCACAAAGATTAATGCCTTCCTTTTAGTCCGACGTAATTGAAATAAATACTACTCCGGACAGCGCGGACTCTGAAACAAATCTTGGTTTATGTCGCGGCATCCCACGGACGTGTTTCTTCCTTCCTAATGTTCGGCAAATAGAAATTTCTTTATAAAGTCGTCGACTTGACCAATCTTTCGCAAGCGCAGTTCTTGCAGCTGGATAACGGAAAGAGAGACGATTATGGTCCTTATCCTGTTCGCCACTGGACTGCGACACGATTTGTTTAAATCTAAAAATGTCCACAATGTTGTTGGGTGAACTCAAACATATATCGATCAGGAAGGCGTGCGATTTACTGCAACGCGCGCTGTGTATCGCATTGGCGGATGGAAAACATGAAACTATTCCGTTACGAAGAATCTGTCGATGCTTATACGCTGCAACTTGTATGACTTCCCGAGTCGAAATTTAGCGTCTCTTTTAATGCTCATACAGCCTATATGAACCTATTTTTACGGAATTAGAACCTAGAACTCCTCTTTTAAAACTTGATCTCCTATAATTTGATGTTGAAATACTACTTTAAACCTATAGAGCCTCACAAAATAGATTGTATTACTGCGAGAACTCCTCCATTAAACCTCGAACTTTTATCTAGTATATATATATATATACTAGATAAATTCGACCTATAAAAGTTATTATAATGTTTAATCATAAAGAAAAATATTTAATTCGTTGCATTTCCAACTTTCATTAATATTGATACCTTTCCGTTTCCTTCTTCAAAATAGTGATATGATATCTGAAAAAGATTCAGCGCAAAAAAATTTTTTTAAATTAATTTTTTTATTAAATGTTAACTATTTTAGATGTACTCGTTAAAATTCAAATAAGAATGAAAAACTATACGAGCAATATGCATAATGTGGTTGTATTTTGATTATTGCTTTATTAAGTGATACAATATTATCAAACGTTTCAGTCTTAATTTGGACCTTTTTCTGTATAAATATTTCTGTCTGAACTTGTTTTAACGCATGTTAACTATACTTAATAATATACTCTTAACTATATGTATTACATATACTTAATAAATAATATTTAATTCAATAAATATTATGTAATGTTTTTAATATCTTATTTTATATTTAATATCTTAATTTAATATTTTTAATATAATCACAAAGGTATATGGATTTTCAGCACTAGTTTTATGATATTATCAAGAAATTCTAATGATTGCAAAAATCTTCACAATAATAAAAAAAATTACTAACTATATAATTTTAATTGATGATAATTTTTAATAACATAGAATTTTTAAAAATATTAGAAATTAATACTCAATAGTTGAATTTTGATATTATATTTTGATATTATCAAGAAATTTCTAATAATTACAAATTTTCAAAAGATAATAAAATTCAACTAAATGGTATTGATTAATGATATTTTTAAATTGTATGCTATTAAAAATTATCGTTAATCAAAATTATAGTCAGTATTTTTCTTTATTGTGGACATTTGCAATCATTAGAATTTCTTGATAATATCATAAAAATAGTGCTGGCAAAAAGGAATCTATATATTTTCAGGGTCTAAAGCGGGTCAACGGAGGGTTTTAACTAAACCCTACTTTGAAGCTTTAGCAGGAAAAAAGGAAATTTCGGACATATTGTAGCGTCAAAGTAGGTGCTATTATATACATACGATACAATGCATAACATCTACTTTGACTCTCTTATGCCTACCTCAAAATAAAAGATTAAGGTTCAATATAGGTGCTAAATTTCGACTCGGG
>NW_027124985.1:58057-73332 GCF_040581485.1 Linepithema humile
TAGGAATAACCTGAACAACAAACACTCCTCGCAGATCTTGCAGCAATATTATAATAGTATTCAGGTGATTTTAGAATGTGAACGGTGAACGGAGCTACAAAGTTCGAGCAGCTTAGAAGACATAACCTAATCATCATAAACTTTTCAGCTCAGCGACAAAGGGGCGAGAGGGCAAGGAGCAAGATCTATAGAGAGAAGGTTACTTCAGTAAAACCGGTTGTGAGCGAGGATAAAGGAAGGGAGGGAGCTAGAAACAGCTTGACGGCGAGGGGCGATGAAGGAAGGGGAGAGCATGATGATCTCATCAGCCAACAGTAACAGTCTGAGATAGCTTCTGCTCACAGATGACATCATTATTGCCCCTCTTGCCGTTCGCCCCTCTCTGCATTTACCCCTTTTGCCGCTTGTCCCTTTTTGCGTATGAGGTAACCTTCTCTCTATAGATCTTGGATTCATACTGCGTACGATGTCTAGAAATTCTAGTTAAAGATATTTTATCGTCTAGAACAGGCCTGGCCAAAAGCTTGCTCGCGAGCAGCCTTCAAAGTCCGCTGGATGGGGACTCGGCCTCCACTATCTCGCCGTCCTCACTTTTGTTTGTTCGCTATCTTTTGTTCAAAGTGAAGAGGCAGTAGTAGGGAATCCCCATCCAGCGGACTTTGAAGGCTGCTCGCGAGCAAGCTTTTGGCCAGGCCTGGTCTAGAAAACAAGTTTCAATATTGGACATTGGACACAGTATGAATCTTTCATAAGTAAAAGGAAAGAGGTGTCAACCACAAAAATCTGCTAAAATACTCAACTAATTCCGAGTACTGTTCTAGAATAAGTTGCAATATAATTATAGATTAAGCTTTATTTAACTTACCGTTCATAAAATTTTTTCCGTTTCTGATTTGTGATGCTGACAAATAAATGTTGACTTTTTTTATTTAATGTAGCGCATGCCACACTATTAAATTGTCTGCATACTATACTAAGCTGATATAAAGTATATACATCACAGAAATTGAAAATTATTTCTAATATCTCGTTTGGAAAAATATACTTAACAGACATATTTGTCTTTTTAATTGAACGTTACCACGTGAGAATATAGATATTATAACCGGTATGTTCACTTCACTGGACGTTATACTTTTTTATTTTTAAAGTGGAATATCTTCAGCTTAAAATCTGCTATTCGACACAAATCCTCTAGATCCTATTGACTACCACGTTAAAATTCCTTAGAACTCTATTCAACTTTTTAACAAATCGGTAAATTTCAGCAACAATCCTCACTCCTCCCGCCGGGAAAACACACAGAACAACTCATCACCAAAATCCACTAAAATATAAGTACACTGGAAACAATGCTGCCAGACGGGCCAGATTCAGAAGCTGCTAAATTTGTACAACACTGCGGCCCAATGAAGGTACAATTTCATGTAGTAAAGTTTGCTGGCGAAGTTCCCCCACTCCGCCGAAAACGGATCTAAGATCTATAGAGAGAAGGTTATCTCAGGTAGTTTTCCACCAATAAGACACAAATAGACACAGTGTCAGGCACAAAACAGTTGTGTAAAGCCGCTTGTTGAAACATTGGCCGCGTTCAGCAGACTCAACAGTTGTAGATTTTCCGCTGAATCTCGACTGTTAATTAGTTGGTTCTGAAAGTAAGAACCAATCACGTTCGATTGCTACTAAGCGGTTTGTTCTGCTGAACGCGCCCATTGGCTGCGTTCCGTAAAGCGCATATGCGCGCATCTATCTATAGTATACATAACGTATACATAACGTATACTATAGATAGATGCGCGCATATGCGCTTTACGGAACGCAGCCATTATATTTCTTAGTACAGCCATAGTTGGCGTTCTATAGTGTTCTTATAGTGAATTTTTTCTTGAAATGTTACTCATATGTATATGTACATACATCTGCTTTAATTGCATAATAAGTATAATTTACAAAAATAAATTTTAAACTTCACAATTTTCATAAAATAATATAGTACATAAAATATAATGGTACATAAAATAATATTTCCCTAAGTTTGTCAAATAATTGGCAGCCATGAATTGAACACAAATCACCTCGACTCACCTCTTTAGCTGTGTATATTTGTGTCGAGCTGTGTCGTTGTAGGAAAACATTGGTTGTTTTCCAGCAAAGAACACAAGTTGACACAAATCGACACAAGTATCACTCTGTCTTTGTTCGATATTCAATGAGCAACAGAGTATGTTTCCAGCAAAGGACACAAGTTGACACAAATCGACACAAGTATCACTCTGTTTTTGTTCGATATTCAATGAGCAACAGAGAGAATAATACTTTTGTGTCGCTTGTGTCTCTTGGTGGAAAACTACCAGAGAGAATAATACTTTTGTGTCGCTTGTGTATCTTGATGGAAAACTACCAGAGAGAATAATACTTTTGTGTCGCTTGTGTCTTTTGGTGGAAAACTACCATTATGTCGAACACTGTGCGATTTTAGGTTTGTTTTTTATTCCTGAACTGGCTGCACTAGTTCAAAAAGTGTACACTGAAGCGTTCTTTATTGCAGAACTGGTATTACTGACGCTGTTCGTTATGACAGTGTAGCGGAACTTAGTGTAATAGTTCACTGAACTGATTGCACTAGGTCTAGAGCCAGTGCAAGCAGTGCAAGAACAGCAGCCTAAGAAATAGGCGCCATAAATAGATAATTAAATTGTAAGTATGAAATTGTAAGTAAGAATTTTTGTAAATAAAAAACTTAACAACAAGACTTAACTTTTATTGTATAATGTAATAATTGTAAAATGTATAATTGTATAAATGTATAATTGTAAAAATAAATATATTTTAATGTATAATGTTTAAAATATAATGTTTAAAATTTAAATATATAAATCTGTATCGTTAAATTTTGAGGTTAAAAAATTTTATACTGTAACGTATAATAATATTATTAATATATAATATTATATATTTATATATAAATAAAACGATTTAAATTAACATCTAAATGTAGGTATATACAATATATTACTGACAGTATTAATTTTTATAATTTTGTTTGAAACAGGTTATTACACATTTATTGTAGATTTTTTGATACTTTTTGTATGTAAAAGGATAAATAAATTATTGATGAGTTGGTTGATAGGTTATGTTTCGCATTACAATATTAAAAGTCTGCATATAAAAAACAATCTTTACCATTGTCTTCAAATAAAAGCATTTTCAATGGTGAAATTGTAATTGGAATATGATCATCTTCGTCAGAAGATTCTATTAATTCCAATACTACTATTTTATTTATTATATTGTCACACATTATTTTTGCACTGCAGTGTTTTTTATTCTTGCACTTTTTCAGTCTGCACTCTCAATCCTTGCTTAAACTCCCTAGTTTTAGTTTAGTTCTAGTTCAGTTCAGTGTAAAAATAAAAAACAAACCTTTTGTGTCGCTTGTGTTTCTTGGTGGAAAACTATCTCAATAAAACCGGTTGTTGGCGAGAGACGATGAAGGAAGGGGAGAGCATGGTGATCTCATCTGCGAACAGTAGCTGTCTGACTACACTAGTTCAGAGTTTATTTTTTTCCCTCTATATTGGAAGGAGAAAAATAAACTCTGAACTAGTGCAGCCAGTTCAGCTATAAAGAACAGATCTATAGCTTCTATCCGCCTATGAGATCATCATTGCCCTTCTTGCCACTCGTTCCTTTTTGCGAATGAGGTAACCTTCTTTCTATGGCTTAGTTTACACCGATTGTTTAGTACGCGTACCAAGTACTAAATCAGCTTCTTTGATTGGTGTAGATTTTACACTAAACGATTTATACCTATCGCAGAAGCAGATTTAGTATTTGGTACGCGTACTAAACAATCGATGTAAACTAAGCCTATAGATCTTGAAACGGATCAGCATTTAAATGCTTTTCACTCAAGCTAGGAATGAGATATCGAAATAGATGTATCGATGTTTCGTATCGATACATATTGTTATTTATTATATCGACACAAAAAATATTGAATTTGTTATATCGATATTGAGAATATCGAAATATCGACGTTATCAATAAATGTCGATACATATTAGAATTAAAATTGATTTTTAATTTCAAGATATATTTTTTACGTATCCAATTAATAGGATTTGATTTTTTTATTTTTTATATTTATATTAATTTATATTTATTTATATTTATATTAATTTACATTTAATTTTTAAATATAAAACATTACTTTTTATTTCTCACTTAGGGCCGGTTGTTCCAACTTCTTGGTAGGTTTATTCGTCAGTTATTTATTAATAAATATTAGTAATCTTTACTCAATGGTTGGAATGCCAAGTAAAATTACCTCTATCGTTATTACCAAGATGTAATTTTACTTGGTATTCCAACTATTGAGAATATTTGATAAGATTACTGATATTTATTAATAAATAACTGACGGATAAACCGATCAAGAAGTTTGAACAACCAGCCCTTAATTTATGCATATTTAACTATTACGTGCACCCAGATAGCACATGATATTCTCAGTATATTCTATAAATGTACAAATGTACGGAGAATATACGAGAATATTTTCAGAATATCCTCAGAATATCTGAAATATAATATCCATTTTCAGATATACTGAGAACATGCTCAGAATATCTAAAATACAATATCCATTGTTAGATATACTGAGAATATGCTCAGAATATCTAAAATATGATATCCGTTTACAGATATATTGAGAATCTCCTCAGCATATCTGAAATATAATATTCATTTTATGTAATATTCCTATAGATGGTGGTATATCGAATGCTGTATGGGCGGTATTCATAGGCCGGTATTCATAGTCCGTTTTTATATTCAAGATCGTCTTAAGCACGAACTTATATTCGCTCTCTTCGTCATACATAGGTTGTGTCTGACGAAGAGAGCGAATATAAGTCCGTGCTTAAGACGATTTTGAATATAAGAACGGACTATGAATACTGCCCCTAGTCATTTCTTATATTTAAGATCGTCTTAAGTCGTCGTCATCGTCGTCTTAAGATACTAATATGGCTTTTTGATTGGTTCGTAGCATTTTAAGACAATATTTAAGGGCGGTATTCATAGTCCGTTCTTATATTCAAGATCGTCTTAAGCACGAACTTATATTCGCTCTCTTCGTCAGACACAATCTATGGCCGGTATTCATAGTCCGTTCTTATATTTAAGATTGTCTTAAGCACGGACTTATATTCGCTCTCTTCGTCACACATAGATTGTGTCTGACAAAGAGAGCGAATATAAGTTCGTGCTTAAGACGATCTTGAATATAAGAACGGACTATGAATACCGCCCTATGTGTGACGAAGAGAGCGAATATAAGTCCGTGCTTAAGACAATCTTAAATATAAGAACGGACTATGAATACCGGCCTAAGACAATCTTAAATATAAGAACGGACTATGAATACCGGCCTATAATTTAGCGTTCAATAAATTGATAAAGATTACAATCCATTCTAACCAAGTGTATCCAAGTGTTTCTAACCAAATGTAACGTGTGAAAATTAAAATATTAATATAATTATATTTATAATAATTGTATTTATAATTAATGGTAAGTAATATCAGGAAAACCTTTTAGTTATGTATATTATTTTAATTTCACAACATTGAAATATATACCATACTGAAAGGCGCACAGGCTACCCCCTCCATTCGACAAAACGGTCAGACAAGGCAATGACTCGGTACCGGATTTCTCTTTCTATCTCGTCTACTCTCGACTAATAGTAGCTGTGAACACGTGACCGAGACTGTTGGTTAGATAGAGAGATCCGGGTCCGAACAGCTATCTCCATCTGACCAGTCGAGAACAAAGGCGTGCTCGTTCCAGTATGGTATATATTTCAATGTTTCACAATCAAAACATAACTTAACTTAAAAATTGCAATTATAATTCTAATCTTTATTTATAATCAGAATACACATATTTAAATTGCTATGTGAATAAAATAAATAAATATAACTCTGTAAAATTTTTTAAGAAAGATATAATTATGTTTTAGTATTTAGACCATAAACCAGACAAGATAATTTTTATAGATTTTTGTCGCTGAAAACAAATCCACTAATAAAATTGCTCTATCACGTCACATTTTAGAGAAAATTGGATCTAAAGGTGCCGAAAATGGTACCTTTAGCTTTCATTTTTGGATACTTTTTAACTCAAGTATTTTAAAAATGTGACGTGATAAGGCAATTTTATTAGCGGATTCATTTTCAGTGATAAGAAATCTATAAGAATAATCTTGTCTAGTTTGTAATCTAAAAAAAAAGTTTAAATTTGAATAACCCAGATAGCAATGCCTGATGATGTGATTTCATTACGTCATAATCTTCAGATATTTACCCCAAAATTATGTATTTCTTGTAATCATATTATGATGATACATATCATGAGCACAAGTTAACGTGCACATGAGGAAAAATGTGAGCTCACATATTGATGTTAAATTGTCAACTCATGATAATCACAAACTGATTGCAATAATTAATTATTATGTGTTATAAATTTTGTACATTCAATATTTTCGTCATTATTATAGAATTCAAGCGCATGATCTCCATGACCCATTTTGCATGATAAAATGTGTTTTATGTGTTTACATTTTTAAATATGAAATAATATTTTAATAAATATTACAAAATTTTCAATGATTAATATATATTAATAATAATTAATAATATAAAAATACAAATAATATTAGGATATTGCTTTTCCTTATTAAAATAATGATCGTGTTGACATCAAGCTAATAGAGCAGGAGCCGGATCGAGTTGCTCAAAAGTTTATTTTATTAAAAATTGTTACATACGTTTCGGCCAAGGAATGTAGCCATTTTCAGTGTAAAATAGATAACAAAAATAATTTAGTACATAAAAAGAGAAGCGTTGATAAGAACAATTAATATACAAACGCTCTCCGAACGTGGTTATGATTTAAGAAACGCATCCTCTGATACTACGGTTCGTACATTTTTTGTAGTTAGTCTTATTATATATGTGTGAAGCCATGGACCATCTTGAACGGCCCATCAAAATTGTGTAAAGAGAAATTAAAAGTGTGACATGTGTCCTCGGCAGTGAGTGGGACTCGACAGTTTTATAAATATTTTTGTTTTATAAACGTGTTTATGTCGCTCTAATGCGCTTATATTGAGTGTACAATTAAAATAAATAGAATATATTTAATATTTAATAACGAAAAGAAAACATCTAATTTTATTATAACCTAACCTAATCTAACCTAAACATCAAAAAAACATAATCGTAAAATGAATTCATAAATCACAATAAATGTGAACATACATTGTCGTCATGTTCTGAACTACATATGACATACAAAATGCAATATTAGCTTGAACCTCATGCATGTACTCATATGTCATTCTTTTGTGCACTTTTATGAATATCATGACATGTCTGCGTTCTGAGCAGCATATGAGCCCGCATCTGTGTCTATTCTTGTCCTCATGTTTGTGAGATATATGAGTACAATATGATCTCAAAATGCATACATTTTCCTATCTAGGAAGTGTACCATTGAATAAATATTAATTTAGACTGTAATTACAGACGTGGTGAGGTGCAAATACAAGAATTGTACTGAGGATGAATTCTCGGGGCCTATTAAAAGATGGTTAGCACATGCCAAGGAGAGAATCCAAAAAAATTCAAAATAAAATATATATTTGCTTCTTTAAATTTTATTCTAATTATTTTAAAAAATATCTAACCTAACCTAAAAAAATAACTAAAAATACAAAATAATTTGGAGTTGTATCCCTTTTGAAATGGCGGTGCGAAATATCAACCTTCTAATTCTAATACCACGTAACTGAAAAATCCAAAACAGGAGACATTTTATTTTGTTTTCTATCAATTGATACGTTTTCTAAATTTGATACTTATCAATTGATAAAAAATAAAACGTTTCTTGTAAAATTTGGATGTTTCAGTTACGAGGTATTGAAATTAGATTGTCGATATACTGGGTATATACTGAGGATATTCTGAAGATATACTGAGGATATACTGAAGATATGTCGAGGATATACTGAGAATATTAAAAAAGCGGACATTTGGATATACTGAGAATATGCTCAGAATATCTTAGATATCCTACGAATATTCTCAGTATATTGCAATATACGACTATTGATATTCTGAGAATATCCTCAGAATATCATTGTGCTATCTGGGCAGATTTTTTTTTAATTTAGCAATTTGCAATTTAAAATATTTATTTTTCAATGCTGATACATATCAGGATCTCAACGTTCGGGTAAAAAAGATTCATCACTAACATGCTATTCTTAAAAATATATTTATTAAGAGGATGCTGAAGTGACGGGCGAACTCCGACGCGAAAGCGCCATCATTTCGATGGTACTAAAAATGAAATGACATTATCGGCGCAGCCTACGGACCTATGCCGCGTAGGTCCGTGTGTACGCATTTGTTTGTAGTGGCGACTCACTACACTGACGTGTGGTCTGTGTACGTGTGTCATCGGAAGTTTGTAAACAAACGATGCTTGCGCTTGTTTCCTCGACTGAAATTTCGTCGCAAGGCTGCAATATAATGTCCGAAAAAACATAGGCGTATACAAGGTGTCAAATAAATATAAACTAAATATGACAAAATAATAAATCAAAAATATACATATAATACTATATATATCACTGAAGAAAAATGTCATATACTTTTCTTATTTTTATCCTTATGTAGTAAATACTAAATAACTAATTAATCAATTAATTAATATATACATATACACATATATTCAATAAATAGTTATCTTTATTTTGTATTTTATATGATAATGACTGAAATAATGGAAGTATATATCATTTCAGTTATATAAAATACAAAATAAAGATAACTATATTCAATATGTATATGTATGTATTCAATAATTAATTAACTTATTTATTTATTTTGTATTAATTACATAAGAATAAATTTAGGAAAAGCATATAACATATTTTTCCAATTAGATATATAGTATTATACATACATTTTTCAAATAAAATATTTTATCATATCTAACTTATATCTATTAAACACCTTGTATAAGTCTATTTTGTCTCGTATGTACATCATTCAGCCATACGCTAGAATTTTAATTGCGAGAAAAAAGGTTAAATGACCTTATAAATTATCTGATAAAATATAAACAGACCACACGTGCAGTAAATTGCTAACTAAAATAAATACGTATTTCTTCAAATCTGTCAGCTGACGTTAGATCGCCTATGACAATATTTCTTAAAATCTGCCAGTTCACGAATAAATCGTCTTTGGCTCTCTTTTTTCTAAACGGTCAGCTGACGTTAGATCGCCTCTGACAATATTTATTAAAAATTGTTAGCTGACGTTAGATCATTTCTGACAATATTTCTTACAATTTGCCAGTCCACGAATAAATCGCCTTTAGCTCTCTTTTTTCTAAACTGTCAGCTGACGTTAGATCGCCTCTGGCTATATTTATTAAAAATTGTCAGCTCACGATAGATCGCCTCTGACAATATTTCTTACAATTTGCCAGTTCACGAATAAATCACCTTTAGATTTTTTTCTTCTAAACTGTCAGCTGACGTTAGATCGCCTCTGACTATATTTATTTAAAATTGTCAGCTCACAATAGATCGCCTCTGACTATATTTCTTACAATTTGCCAGTTCACGAATAAATCGCCTTTAGCTGTCTTTTTTCTAAACGGTCAGCTGACGTTAGATCGCCTCTGACTATATTTATTAAAAATTGTTAGCTGACGTTAGATCGCCTCTGGCTTGTCTTATTCTATATTGCCAGTCTACAAGAAAGCCGCCTCTGGCTTGAAGACAAGAATAAGAATTTTCTAATGCCAGTCCACGAGAAAACCGCCTCTGGCTTGAAGACAAGAATAAGAATTTTCTAATGCCAGTCCACGAGAAAACCGCTTCTGGCTTGTCTTATTCTTTATTGTAAGATACTTTTATTACGTCATATGCTCTATGTACATATATAATGTATATTATATGCTCCATATTATCTATATTCATATCAAAATATCTTTCTAAGAAATTGACATCATTTTGTATACTTTTTTTACAATAAATGTATGAATGAATGAATGAATGAATAATTTTATTGTTCCCCTTAGGGTTACAAGCTTTTCTTCTCGCCATACATTTCCTTACATCTATACTTAGTCTATACTTAGTCTATCCTTAATCCTATCTTAACCTAACCGCCTTTTGGAGCAGGAGCGTGAGCCATATGTGCCCACCCTCCTCCTCCCCTACCTATACACACACACATCTCGCCTCTGGGACTTCCGTTTCCATTGCTTTGTACATCATTCATGTCCAACTACTTCGCCCCTTCTCCCTCCCTCTCTCTCTCTCTCTCTCTCTCTCTCACTCTCTCTCTCTCTCTCTCTCTCTCTCTCTCTCTCTCTCTCTCTCTCTCTCTCTCTCTCTCTCTCTCTCTCTTCCTTTTTCTCTCTCTCTTTCCTTTTTCCTCTCTCTCTCTTTCCTTTTTCTTTCATGCATCTCTCTCTCCTTCACACATTCTCTCTTCCTCCTCCATATTTCCTTCCCTTTCCTCCTTCCCCTTTCTTTCTCTCTCTATCTCTTTCATCCACCGTTCCCCTTCTCCCTCCTCTCCTAATACCCAGCCTACCGCCTCCTGCCAGCTTCCTCCTCCTTCCTTCCACTCTCTACACTCCTCCCATACGTGTTCCCATGTTTCCCTCTCTCCTCCACATAATCTGCATCTCCTTTTTTCCTCCTCCTCCCAGTACCTTCCCTCCCTTACTTCATTCCCCAACCTGAATCTTGCCACTCTCTTCCATCTGCTTTCACCCCATCCTTTTTTTAGATAATCCGGTATCCCTTCCCCTTTTACTTCCTTGTACCATCTACTAAACCTCGATTCACTTATCTTTTCCCTTCTTTCCTTTCTCTGTTTCTCCTTGTCCCTCCTCTCTAATTCCTCATACCTCGCCTCTCCCTTCTCTTTCTTCTTCTCCACCTCCTCAATTGATATCTCCCTTTCCTCTAAGAACTTCCTCCTTTCTTCCTCCCATTCCGATCTCACTCTTCCCTCTTTGAATCTCTCTTTCATCTCCTCCCTACATTCCCTCGCTATCTCACTTCCCCTCCCCTCATCTAATCTTTTTTCAAACCTCCACGCCCTCCTTCCCGCTCTTCCCCTTAGTTTCTCCCTTTGTAGTTCCTCTCTCACCAAGTATCCTGGCGTCCTTGCCTCTACTCCCAGTACCCATCTTAAATATCTCTCCTCTGCCCTTTCCATTTCCTCTCTCTCCTTCCACCCCCATATCTCTGCCCCATACCCCATCACCGTCCATACCAATTTATCAAATAACCATAACCTTCTCCCCCAATCCTTCCCGAATCTTCTTTTCCCTATCCCCCATACCTGCCCCATCACCGTTGTCGCTTTTCTCACCCTCTCCCTGATCTGTGCCCCCTGCCCTCCGTTTCTCTGTATTATGTATCCCAGATATCTAAACTCCTTCACCTCCTCAATTATCTTCCCTTTCCATCTCCATACCTTTTTCCTCCATCTCCCTCCCCCCTTTCTAAACCTCATGATCTTCGTCTTTTCGGTGTTCAGCTCTAAATTCTTCCTGTCCAAATATCTTTCTAACCTTTCCATCATGCCCTTCATCTCCTCCTCCTCCTCTGCTATCAAAACCATGTCGTCTGCATATGCTAAGGAGTATATCTTGCGCCCTCTTAACTTTACTCCTCCCCATTTCACTTTCCCCATTTCCTCCTCTATATCTGCTAACATTACATTAAAGATTAGTGGGCTCAATGGGCACCCCTGCCTCACTCCTCTCGCCGTCCAAAAGTTCCCCCCCTCCTCCCCTCCTACCCTTACTTTACTTTTCGTCTCCTTCAACACCTCCTCCACTCTTTCCACCAACCCTTCCCTTACCCCTCTCTCTCTCATTGCCCCCACTAATATTCCCCTATCCACCGAGTCGAATGCTGCCTTTAAATCTATAAACAGCGCCGTCATTTTTCCTTTCTTTTTTCCCAGCTGTCTGTTCACTAAATAATTTAAAACATATATATTGTCTAATGTCCCCATCCCTTCTCTGAAACCTGTCTGACTCTGTGGTACTATTCCCTTTTCTTCCACTTCCCTCCTTAGCCTCTCTGCCAACGTTATTGTATATATCTTGTAACATGAACTCATTAATGTCACCCCTCTGTAATCTTCCACTTTCTCTCCCTCTCCTTTCTTTCTGATCGGCACCACTACTCCCTCCTTCCATCTCTCCGGCCATCCCTCCCCCCTCCATACCCTGTTACACCAGCTCCAGACCCACTCTTCCACTTCTTCCCCTCCATATTTCCATGCTTCTCCTGGTATCCCGTCCACTCCCATTGCCTTCCCATTTCTTAGTTTTTTTATCGCCTCCTTTATTTCCTTTCTGCTGATCTCTTCTTCCTCCTCTCCCTCCCCTCCTTTCTTCCTTTCTCCCCCCTTTACTACTTTTCCTTCTGTCCCCCCCAGTAGCCTCATGAAGTACTCTTTCCACTCCTCCATTCCTATCCCATCATTTATCCTAGTTCTTCTTTTCCTTTCTCTATTTACTATTTCCCACACCTCATTCTCCCTTTTTACTTCCCTTGCTCTTTTTTCCCATCTTTCATTTTCCTCTTTCTTTTTCCTTTCACACGTTTCCTTATATTCCTTCTTCTTCTCTTTATACTCTTTCCCTTCTCCTCCTTTTCTTCTCCATCCTCTTAACTCCCTTCTTGCCTCCTTCTTCTTTTCCTCACATTCTCTGTCCCACCATCCCCTCCTCTTCCCCTCCTCTTTCCCCACGTCCCGCTCCACTTCCTTTATCGCCTCTTTCATCTTCCTCTCCATCCCTTCCCATTCTACCCTCATTTCTTCTTCCCCCGATTTTAACCCTTCCATCCTTTGTTTGAACTTTTTACACCCCTCCTCATTCCATACTCCTCTCCATATTTTTCCTTTTTCCCTACTCTCGTTCCTCTTCCTTTTTTGTCTTTGTCCCTCTCCCTTAACCCATACCTCCACTGGCTGGTGGTCTGACTCTATGTTGTCTCCTATCCTTAGCCTTTTTATCTTCCCCCTCGTATCCTCATCTGCTATTACGTAGTCTATTACCGTATTCCCTTTTCCTCCTGTGAACGTGTACTCCCCCTCCTCCTCACCCTCTATGCATCCATTCAGTATTCCCCATCCTCTTTCCTCCAAGAACTCCACCATCACCTTCCCCTCCCTATTCATCTTCCTATCCTTCGATTTCCTTCTCCTTCCCTCCCCCTTCCCTCCTCCTTCCTCTCCCTCTTTCCCTATCTCTATACCTCCTCCCTCCTCCCCTGTTCTCGCATTAAAGTCCCCCCCAATTATTGTACTCACTTCTACCTCCTTCTCCCCTACCCACTGTTCCATGCTCTGTAACATCTCCTCCATATTCCCATTAACGTATACCCCCACCACCCTCCATTTATGTTTTCCTTTTTTTATCCTTCCCACTATTATCCCTTCTCTCTCCGTTACTATTTTCCTCCCTTTGTCCAACATCTCTTTTCTTATCCCCATTATCATCCCTCCCATCGCCCTTCCTTTTTTATTTTTTCTTTCCGCCATTTGTACTCCCCACTCGTATCCTCTTGGTAACTTTTCTTTCACCCTTTCCCACCCTTTTTTATCCATCCATGTTTCTATCAGTACTATTACATCCCATTTCTTTAGTCCCTCCCAGAATTCTTTATCCTTATTTCCCACCCCTGCCACATTCCAGAAGGCTATTCTCCACTCCCTTTCCCTCCCGTCCGCTCGCCTCACCTTTCCGTCCCCTTCCCTTCTCTCTTCTATCCCATGCTTCCCTCCCTCCCCAATCTCCCTTCCCCCTGCCCCCCTACTTTTGTGCACCCTTTCCCGTCTCTTAGCACCTCCTCCTCCTCATCCCACTTCCACCATTGCCCATTTATTCTTACTCTCCCATATCCTATCCATACACTTTTCCCTTTCCTTTCCTCTTCCCTGGCTATCTCCTCCAATTTCCATCTCATCCTCCTTTCTTTCCATGTCCAGTCCTCTACTATTCTTTCCTTTCTACCCTTAAGCATTTTCTTTCTCTCCCATATCTCCTTCCTTTTCTCATCATTCTCCAGCCTTATCCCCACTATCTCTCTTCCTTTTTCTCTATCCTCCGCTATCCTCCATATCTCTTCTATCTTTACCTTCGCTTCTATAACCTTCATTAATTCTTCTACCGCTTCTTTCCTTTTCCCTTCCCTTACCTCTATTCCTTTTATTACCAAATTCCTTCTCCTCTCTTCCCTCTCTTTCCTTTCCATCCTCCTTTCTATCTCTTTTATTCTTATTTCTATTTTTCCTCCTTCTCCCTTCCCTTCTTTCCTTCTTCCTTCCCTCTCATTCTCTCCGTCTCTCTCTATCTCTTCTATTCTCCTTTCCAATCCCTTTATATGCCTTTTCATTTCCTCCCTCTCCTCCCTCCACCTCTCCTCCTTATCTCTAATCTCTTTCATTTCCTTCCTTATGTCTATTATTCCCTCCTTCACTTCTTCCTTCATCTGTCTCATTTCTTCCTTCCACTCCTCCAACCCCATCCTCATCACCTCCTTCATTACCCCCTCCATCTCCCTTTTCCATTTCCTCATCTCCTCCTCTCCCTTCTCTATCCCCTTCTGCTCTCCTTCTTTCTTTCCCTCTTCTTTCCCCGGTGACCTCGTTATCTTCTTACTTTTACTAAATATGCCTTTCTCCTCCTCTTCCCCCTTTTCCCATGCCTCTTCCCTCTTCCTCTTCCACATCTCCTCTATACACCCATAACTTCCGCGTCTAACTCTCCCCCCTCTCGCTTCTCTTAATTTCTCTTCCATTTCCAATTCCAATTTCCTTTCCATCCCGCTATGTCGCCACCTATCACCCTCACCTATTACCTTCTATCTTCTATGTGCTCCTCGCTCTTTCTCCTAATCCCGATCGTGTCCGTCTCTATATCCTATGTTCTATGCCTATCTATACAACTTCTTTTCCCTTGTCCTTTCCCTTTCTCTCTTTCACACCCTGCGCTCCCCCCACTCACACCCACTCTCTCTCACCTCCACTCTCTCCTCCACTCGCTCTCACTCCTCCTTTCACTCTCCTCTCGCTTCCCACGTCACTCCAAAAATTTCTCTCCACGCCACGTGTCGCACTCTATCGCACCGGAAACAGAAGTCC
>NW_027124985.1:73832-92994 GCF_040581485.1 Linepithema humile
TATATATAAAATCTTTATCTATGCTATAGTATAACGAAACATACTTCCAAGGAATTATGTCCTTAAAATTATATATGAACGAGTTTGATATGTTTTGGTATTTTAATACTATTCTCCAGTCTACATAATCTATATTATCTACAATAAAGTCTTCAGGCATTTTATGATATTGTAAAATATCATTAAGTATAAATACATTGGAATGTTTCCTTAAAAAATTAACAGAAAGTTTTTGATTACGTATAATTTCGTAAATATACAACTTATCAATATTATTTTCTATAAAGTCTTCGCTTAAAGAGTATTCTCTACTGAGGAACATATAATCTATAGCATAATCACTGTTTTCTATATCACATAATTCTAATTTCTTATTTAGGAACAATAACTTAAATATAGTGTGATGATACTTACGCACAGAATTGTCGTTTAAAATTTCTTTAGTTATGTTATTTCTTTTGATAAGCATATCTATATCTAGATAGTCAATACTTTTTATAATATTCTCATATGGCACTGTATAATCTAATTGACTAGTAAAATTATTATATATATGACAATCTAAATTAAAATATAAGTAGTCAAAATATATATATTTATTAAATCTTAATAGGAACGATTTATCAATATTTTTATAACATTTTGACAGGTTTTTTTAGTTTATTTTATGTCTAAATTCGTATATAAAATCGTGACTTAAACTATTATCAGACGAAGATATATAATTCCAATTAACTTTTCTTTTAAATTTTCTTATAAAGTTTTCTGATAAATTTTGATATTTTGATATATATTTCCAATTAACTTTATCTTTAAAACTTTCTATAAAATCTTCTGATAAAACTTGATATTTAGATATATAATTCCATTCAACTATATCGTAAAACCGTCGTATAAAATTTTCTGACAGATTTTGAAATTTACACACATCTTTAATACTTACTCTATCTATTTCGTCAATTATAATACTTTCAGGTAGTTTTTTTATTCTAGATAGTAAAGTCATATCAAATTTACTTGAATACTTTCTTAAAATACATTCGCTTATATCGAAAATTGACAATAAGTTAAAATCAATATAATCGATATAAAACTCTATGAAATCACATAAATATTTATAGTTTGTTTTAATCATAATTCTCGTTAGAGTCGTGTGTATATTATTAACATCTACTAAGTCTCTTAAATACTCATATTTATATGCGTATACATAGAGCGACACATGAGCATTTTTTATATTTTTGGAATGTGAAAATAGTTTTTGTAAGAACACTTTATTATTATCATTGCAATCATAATATTTTATGTATGAATTTATAATTGCACTCAAACATATACGACTAAGCTCCATTATTCTTATTTGATAGTTAATTATCCCATGTGGGAAATGACTACCGGCGAGATAATGGCCCAGTACCGATTTCTGGTACTGAGTATTGGCGCGTTACTAGATGCCAGTACTGATGTGGTGCTGGAGAAATACTGGGATGATAGAATTGGGCCAAGACTCGAATTACAGTACTACTTTGGTACAGGATTTCAGTATTGCTGCAGTATCGATTTCCAGTAGTGCTGCAGTATCGATTTCCATTATTGTTACGGTATTAAATCAGTACCGATTTTCAACATAACAGTACTAAAAATCAGTACCAATCCCCAATACAGTAACAGTATTAAATATCTGTACCGATTTCAAATACTATTATAGTATCAAAAATCAATACTGATTCTTAATACTGTAACAATATTTAAGATCAGTATCAATTTCCAATAATTATTATCAATTTTGTGCGCGATAATCAAATTAAATTACAGTATTATTATTAGAATTATTTATTATACACATATAAAATCAATTAATTGACATTAATAAAACATTATTAAATTGACCTAATCAAACAGATGAGTATTATTTTTCATATTAAAAATAATTTTCTCTTATCTATAATATAACATAATTAATTAATTAATTCACATTTTTTCCAACATTTTCTCTTTCTTTGCGACCTCCGCACCGATCTACTGCTCCCGAAAACCATCGACTCAAGGAAGAATTTATTTCTCTTTCTTCCTTAGTTCCAAATTTACTTACGAGAATATCTATCAAATAATTTTTTATTCTTACATTATAAAATATATCAATTGATAATTAATATTAATTTAATAGAAGCTGAAATAACGCATACCCATAAGTAAGCTATAAATTTTCGTTTTGCTGAAGTTTAATTTTTTTGTTTCATTTTTTTGTCGACCAAAAGCAGTAAATAATATCTGGACATCTTTAGTCATTACAGCTGATAAAGCATTATGTATAGCTTTTCTGTGTGTTGAAGCTACATTAACATATTTTTCAAATAACGTACGCTGTAAAAAATATAAACCTATAAAATATTTTATTTATTAAATAAAATATTAAAATAATCTAAAAAAATTAATTACCAAGGCATTTTTTTTTCGTCAACGTCCATTGAGGCATCCAAAGTATCAAAATCATCTAATATAGATATCGGTAATGTAAAACCAATAATTTGTTTTAAAGCAGAAACTGGATTCATTTCATCTTTGTGTGATAAATTTAATAATAAATTGTTTTGTAATTCTTCAAATCCTTTCCGTATATCGTATAAAATACTTTTTTTTATGTTATCCATCTTTTTTTGTATAAGTACTTTTACTTGTTCATAGCAAGCATTAGCAATGACTTGAGTGCATTCTAAAATAGGAAAACAAATAAGTATTTATTCTTAATTTATTAATTTATTTATTTATTAACTTATTTATTTATTTATTTATTTATTTATTTATTTATTTAGTTATTTATTATAAGAAAATCTAAGTTATATTATTGTAAAATTTTTTTAAGTAATCTTAATTGTTAAATAATACTACACCATTATTTTCTATACAATTATTGTGTAATTTTGTTCTTTGCACAGGATTTAAATTTTCGGCTTTGTCAGAGAGAGAGAGAGTCGCTTTACGCTTGTTACTTTTTTTACTTTTGTTATTTTTAAAAGTAACTGATTCTGATGAACTGCTTGGAACGTCATTATCTACGAAATAAAAATATCAATTATAAATGTATAAATTTACGAATTTCAAACATGTTTACAAACAATAAATACCTTCTTCTATTTCCGTAATTTTTTCTTTTACAATTTTTTGACTTGAGAACGATTGAAATTCTAAATCACTGATATTACTTGATTTATCTGATGCTGTATCTGACAATTCTTCAGCATCTATATCAGATACTTCACTTGAAAGTACAACAGTGTCTTCTGTAATGCGTGTCATACGACGTAGTCCCTGATCGAAATTATCTATAATATAACGTAAATAATTCAATGCATTTTTTATTTTACTTTTTTTAACTTGTACTTACTAGCATTTTTCATTAATTTAACAGGATATTTCTTCCATGTTAATTCTAGAGTTTTATTTTCTTTACTCCATTCTTGTACTTTATCGTACTCTAATTTTGGCGGATATTTGCAAAACCATGTGCGTTTAAGTTTTAATAACCATTCTTTTGGTACAAGATCTATACATAATTTTTTATCTTGACGCCGAATACTAGTAAAGCAGACGACTACGTGCGTAACATTATCACTTAGTTCAGTTCTATATAAATTACATAAATAATAAATTACGATTATTTTTCTTTATTGGTAAAAAAAGCTTTTAAGTCAATAATATTACGTATTTTATTTTGAAAATTAACAATAACATAATTACCAATAAATTGAAAAAATACGTGTACTCACAAATATGAAAAATCATTCATGGTTGATGCGAATTATAGCACTGCACTGCACTAGACTTAATACTAGACTGGACTAAAATATAGTTTTACTTTTTGTCACGTAAATCAAGAGACACGGTAGTGTCTCGCGCCAAGTTCACGCGCAGCGCAAGACCGACCGTGTATCTTTACGCGAGCACATGAGCTGATAGGAGTCGAGATTTTCATATCTCAATAATGCGTGGACCGATCGAATTTATAATAGGCTCAATCGATAGAGCACATGCGATTTACATAATAAAAGTATCTTTACTTTTTTTGTACATGCTTTCTAAAAAAATATATTAATTGCCAAAGTTTGCCAAAGTCGAAATATGCCGAAATCTATGTAAGTCTTGGTCGTCGTCGTCGTCGTCTGTTCGTCATCCTTCTCTAATATATAAGTTTTTCCTTTGTCAACTAGAAGCATCAAAATGCGACATGGTTGTCCTTTTCTACATCCCGTGAAATGTCGATTCCCGCATAAGAGCGTCTTTTTTCTTTCCTTTCTTTTTCTAAAAGATGTCTGTTCTTTTCCAACATGGCGGCGCTCAGACCTGTCAGCTCGCAGCTTTGATGATACTAATCACATTGATATAATTAATATCGGTCGTAAAATGTATATGTAACGTGTTGTGGAGACGAATAGAGATAGTGTATATCAAAATAATAGTATTCTTTATAAAAAAAATTTTCTCGTCTTGAAGTGCAGAAGTGTAGCAACACACATGCTGACAACACTCTTAAAGGGAACGTTCACAAGTGTCCCCTCCCGATTTGATTCTCCTTGAAATATGTTGTAAAACATACAATTTGAGAAGACACGTATTTTTTTATAGTGGCCCTAACTCAAATTTAAAGGGTGAAACACCCTTTTGAAAAAAACGAGTTTTTTCTTTATGTGTAACTATCGCCAAAACCGTAGGAGATATAAAAAAATGTTTCAAGTAGAAGTTGTATGGCTTGTAATGGGCTTTATAACTGTGTAGTTGGATTTTCAAAAAATGTAATTTTTTTTAATTTACTCTTACCCCTTGGTATTATTTTTTCGAATTTCAAAATTTTTGTAATGACAAAAGTTGTAGCATTTTTTACGCTGAATTCAACCATATATGATTTTATTATGTTCCGAAATCGCATCTTTCAAAAATAAGTCATCAGTATCATATTATATGCGTCGCGCTGCATGACGCATTGTTTATACCGCACTTGTGTTGCGCAATAGTCGTTAAATAAATATAAAAATGACATGTTATCACATATTTAAGGAAGAAAAGTTAACTAAAATTGTTGCTAAAGCATCCCTTCCACATTACACTCTTATAGATAATCGCTGCATTTCGTATGCAGCGCGTTGTCATATACAAGTTAGCTATCAGCGCATATTACACTTTGAAGTTTTGCTTGCAGTGACCACAGGAAAATAATTTATGAAACGAAAACAGTGAATGAATCAATCTATTCAACATATATCCACCCTGACTCTACTCTCTTGGCCCGACTTGACTGACAATGAATAAAATTCTGTACATACTCTTTTTCAATAATTTTAATATACTGCGATATATTCTACATACTATTACATTCTATTAAATTATTACGATTTTTTTAAACTATGGTATATAAAATCTTGAAATATAAAATGTATATTATAAGTATAATTATAATATATTGATACAATAAATAAGCTTTTATATATATTTATAAGCTTATTTATATATATTATAATTATACTTATAATATACATTTTATATACCATAGTTTAAAAAAATCGTAGTAATTTAGTGGAATGTAATAGCATGTAGAATCACAGTATATTAAAATTATTGAAAAAGAGTAAACTGTACAGAATTTTATATTTTATTTCATTCTCAGTCAAGTCGGGCCAAGAAGGTAGAGTCAGGGTAGATATATGTTGAATAGATTAATTCATTCACTGTTTTCGTTTCATAAATTATTTTCCCGTGGTCACTGCAAGCAAAACTTCAAAGTGTAATATGCGCTGATAGCTAACTTGCATATAACAACGCGCTGCGCACGAAATGCAGCGATTATCTATAAGAGTGTAATGTGAAAGAGATGCTTTAGCAACAATTTTAGTTAACTTTTCTTTCTCAAATATATAATAACATGTCATTTTTATATTTATTTTGCGACTATGCACAACACAAGTGCGGTATAAACGGTCATGCAGCGCGACGCATATAATGTGATATTGATGACTCATTTTTGAAAGATGTGATTTCGAAACATAATAAAATCATATATGGTTGAATTCAGCGTAAAAAATGCTACAACTTTTGTCATTACAAAAATTTTGAAATTCGAAAAAATAATAACAAGGGGTGGGGGTAAATTAAAAAAAATTTCATTTTTTGAAAATTTAACTACACAGTTATAAAGTCCATTACAAGCCATACAACTTCTATTTGAAATATTTTTTTATCTCCTACGGTTTTGGCGATAGTTACACACAAAGAAAAAAACCGTTTTTTTTTCAAAGAAGTGTTTGATCCCTTAAATTTGAGTTAGGGCCGCTATAAAAAAATACGTGTCTCCTCAAATTGTATGTTTTACAACATATTTCAAGGAGAATCAAATCGGGGAGGGGACACTTGTGAACGTTCCCTTGTTAGTATTCTGTAGTTAGTGGACAGAAAGTGTACTTTGTGCACATTGGTGGAATCGGCAGGTATGTAATGTTTATAGAGAAGAAATGTCTAACACTTGGATTGAAGCTGACGATACGCTAATTAAAAAAAGACAATGGCCTAGAGGTGCTAAAGATGTTTTTGTCATTCTTACAGAAATTTGATCAAAAGTAATCTGTTTTTATATATGAAAAAAAACGCAATAACTTAGAAATACAGATGGTTTTTTATACCCTTTTTATGATCACTAATAATTTTCTTATAAAACATGTTGTAAAATATAAAAAAAAATTATTAGGTTTGTATAAATTAAGATTTCTATAATCAAAAAGAGGATCGTCGTATTGAAAATATGACGGGAGTGATGGTGGGATATTATTACCATTATTTTTACTAAAAAAAAAGAATCATATTTATTAAAATTATTTTTACTAAAAAAAAGAAATGATATCTCACAAAAAAACCTTTTTTTTAAAAAAAGGTAAAAAAAGGGCGCCAAGTACACGCCTTGTTATATTAAAAAAAAGTTTTCCTCATAAAAAAACCTTTCCAAAAAATTATTTTTTTAAAAAGTTTTCCTCATAAAAAACCTTTTCAAAGAACTATACTTTCAAAAATATATTATATTAAAAAAAAGTTTTTCTCACAAAAACCTTCATAAAAAAATTGTACTTTTAAAAAAACTTGTATATTTTAAATAAAAATTTGCTACATATTCTGTCTATAAAAGAGGTGATATCAGAAAATGACGCCAAGTTTAAATAAAGAACCTTTCAAAAAAAGTTGCATGTATATCTAATTATTTATTTAAAAATGATATTTATGTTTATATCTATAGTTAATTCTTCTTAAGTATACTTTTTAAAATAATTGCATCTGTATCTAGTTATTTTTTTATATCTGTATCTAGTTAAATAAAAAAATTTTTCAAATTTAATCAAAATAAAAAAATATTACAAAATTTCGCAAAAAACTTGGCGCTGCTATAAAATAGCCTTAAAATATTATTATACATCTTAAAATATTATAGAGCAATGAAGGCTATTAAAATATTATATTATACATCTTAAAATATTATAGAGCAATGAAGGCTATTTTATAGCAGCGCCAAGTTTTTTGCGAAATTTTGTAATATTTTTTTATTTTGATTAAATTTGAAAAATTTTTTTATTTAACTAGATACAGATATAAAAAAATAACTAGATACAGATGCAATTATTTTAAAAAGTATACTTAAGAAGAATTAACTAGATATAAACATAAATATCATTTTTAAATAAATATAAAATATACAAGAAAAATATACAGTTATACGCTTTGACACATAACAGCAATGATGCCAGAACGAGGTTCCGCAGTCAACAAACAAATGCATATACAGAAACTATCGATAGTGAAATCAAAATGTATTGAAATATTTATTTATACGGTAATGAAAAATTAAATGTACATATTGATTACATTTATGTACATTTATTAAAATATTTACAAACATTTACAAACTAAAAAAATTTAAGCGTGTAATAATTTTGTACAATACGTAATATTCTTAATGTTTAAAAGTACGCATTTATGTTTAATTTCTTTAACATGAAAAACGCAACGGTATTTGCTTAAATTAACTTGCCATAAACCGACATTAGATGATTTATAAGGATAGTTAAAAACATCTCTTGTATCATAATATAACGATCCTTTTAGTGATAACTTTTCTTGATTTAAAACATCATTTTTTAACGAATAAATTTTATTAATTTGTATGATATTGCCATTTTTTAGTTGTACAACGTTATTAGGAGATGTATTTGTGATAATCATTTCATTCCATGTTATACTTTTAAATATTATTTTTGTCATATGATTGCCTAAATAAATTGATTTTTTTTTAACATAATCTGTAACTGATATAGATTGAACAATCTTTATATTAGTATTTAAATTAATTTCTTTTAAACGATTTGCAACTTGACTTAAAGGATTATTTGGTGTACGAACTAATTTTTTTAAAGTCATCAAAAAATTTTCAAATGGAAATGCCGAAAATGATGTCAATGAACATCCTATATGAGTTACATCATCTGCTATATGAATTAAATTATGAAAATTAATACTTTGAATATGAGAACCATAAAATTTAGGCAACAAACGAAAAAATAATATTAATAATTTTTTTGCATTTTCTGCGTTTAATATTGCCAAATCATCACTACATAATAATCGACATGCTACATATAAAAGAGAAAAGTGCTTATATTTATCAGTTGGAAGAACATGACGAAGTACTAATATACCACTGTATAACAGAAAGAAACGAAATTGTGTCGCTTTCCAATTTTTTAAGTTACCAATATCAAAAGTTTTTCTTTGGAATTCTGAGGGAATTTGACCAGATAAACCATGGAGTAAATTGCTTAATAATAATCGATTTCGTGGCCCAATACCACTATTCTTGGGACCACCGAATACAATATTGTTTAATAAAGTTTTTGTAATACCAAGAAATAAAAGGTGCATTGAATCTAGAACAACTGATTTTACTGGATCAAATCCTGGAATTTTTAATAAAGGAGAGATTTCGTTATCAAGATGATGCTGAGGCTGCCTACGTTCTTTGAATGATTGTTCATTGCGTTCTTCACAAGTAGTTCTCGAATATATGCGTTTATTTTTACCAACTGTTTTGCCTTTTACGGTACAACGTTCGCATGCATAAAATGCTACGTGAGATTTTACACATTTAATAAATGACCTAGCCGGTGTATCACATATAAAACCTAACACTTTAATATTATATATTTTATCTGACAATTTAATTTTATTGGTCATTAAACTTAATAGTTCTTCTATAAATTCATTTAAAAACTCCGTTGGTGATTTTGGTTTAGATTCACCGTGATATATAGCAACAACTTGCGGTTTGACAATGTATTTCTTATCATGTAACATAATCAATATAGGCCAAAATTGTTGTTTTAAATTTTTATAAATTTGTACACCGTCGATGTTAACAAAAATTTCAATTACATCTTTTACATATACTTTAGGATTTATCATCAATTTAAGAGCTTTTTCTAAACCAAAATAAATGTAAGTACCAAACGATCCATTAGCACTTAACATAAATTTAACAACATTTCTGGAATTTTTAGTTTGCAGAAATGTTGCAGCTGTTTTTGGAAATTCGTCATGTTCAGTTTTCAAAATACATAATAACTCAGATAACATTTTGTTATTGAGACATGCAACATTTTTAACAGACCAATCAAGTATCTTTTGTTTAAAAGAAATATTTTGATCTAATTTTTCTAATTGTTCTTCGACTTCGTTGTCGTGACATAATTCTTCACTTGATGAAGATGATGTAATTTCATTATCAAAGATGCTAAAGAATTGAAGATTATACTTATTTAATTAGAAAAATATATTTAATATTCAAAAAGATTATTTATTATTATTATTTGTTTATTTATTTATTATTATTTATTTATTTTTTAAATAATAAATCCAAAAATTTCATCAAAATTAATCATTACGTTGTTAAAAAGTATAAATTGTATTAACAGATAATTTCAATATCATCATCAAATAATGATGAACAGATAATTTTATCATCAAATATGTAAAATATTTTAAATTATAAATATGTGTGCAATTACTTGGTATTTCTATTATCATGAGATAATGCTGAAGAAGAAGGCAAAATTTGTGCACGTTGTTTTTCAACTTCACTTTCGGTCACCCAAACATTGTCAGATTGTAACTGATTTTTTTGATTCTCGTTTTCATATATTTCATTATCATCCGATGATGACGATAACGATGATGATGATATAGTCTTTAGTTTCTTTAAATCTCGATATTTTTTGGTATAAAAGTACTTCCTTTTCAGCATTTTCTATTAAATTTTTACCACTGGATATAGCTGTAACTATGAGTTATAAAATTGATAAAATTGCAATTAAAAAATTATTTTCCATAATATAAAAAAAGAGAGAATTTGACAACTAGTAAAAATGATAAATAATAGAGTTATCACTCACAATAACTGTTATTACTCCGTTTCTCGGCCAATTATTAAGTTTATCTAAGTTTATCCGTTTTGTTAATAACGCAATGGACTAGAATATAGTTTTACTTTCTGTCACATTAAAATATACAACGGTTATACTTTTTAACACTGCCTCCTATGATGTATACTAAGTATTCGATGTTCATCTTTTGCCAATTTTAGTGCTAAAAAATTTACCGGCATTGTACCATTTCGGTACTGGCATTTAACGCTCTTCTTTTGCCAATTCCAGTACGGGCACAGTACCTTGAATTTACCGGCAGTATACCGTTTCGGTACTGTAATTTGACATTTCTTTTACTAATTTTTGTACAGGTATAGTACAAAAAAATCCACCGGCAATATACCATTTCGGTACTGGCATTCAACGCTCTTCTTTTGCCAATTCCAGTACGGGCACAGTACCTTGAATTTACCGGCAGTATACCGTTTCGGTACTGTAATTTGACATTTCTTTTACTAATTTTTGTACAGGTATAGTACAAAAAAAAACCACCGGCAATGTACAATTTCGGTACTGGCATTCAACGCTCTCCTTTTGCCAATTTCAGTACGGGCACAGTACCTTGAATTTACCGACAGTATACCGTCTCGGTACTTGACATTTGACATTTTCTTTTATTAATTTTTGTACAGATACAGTACCGTAAATTTACCGGCAGTATACCATTTCAGTACCATTATTCAATACCGATTTAGATAATGGGTTAGTACTAAACCATTGTTATTTTAATACTGGTTTTGTACTATTTCAGTACCGAAATGTAAAACCCGTTTTTCGGTACTGGATCTGTATCTCGCCAGTATCTAATACTAGTCTGATGTATGAAATTCCCACATGGGATATTATTTCAAAATTTTATCTCTTAATAAAAAAGATAAAATGAAAGATATACTTATTAAAAACATTGTAGTTGATAATAAGAATAATGATATATACAGAATTCCTATAAAAGATTTACCAATTAATTGTCCTCAAATAGTAAATCTATCACAATCTTATATAAGAGGATGTAGATACCATTTCAATATAATAGATTCGAGATTGGATGGTATAGACTTTCCTTGTGTAGGTATAAAGATACCAGAGATAAAAGGCAAGGGATCAATAAGATATACGGATTATCCTGGGTTAAAACTTATAAAGTCTTTTGAAATCAATATCAATGGAAAATCTATATTAAAATTGAGTGGATTCGATATATTTAGTTCTTATTTTTCTCCAAATGTATATAAGGACGATACTATAGTAGGACACAGAGAGGATTACTGCAATTACAAAAAAGGTAAACATTTAGATTATACAATATTTAACCAATTAGACTTATTTATACCTATATTCACGCAATTCGATAAATCTCCTCCTCATTCGATACTAAGAATTCCAAAGAACAACAGAGTAGAGTTTGTAGTTGAAATTGGTCAATTGACAGATATAATAAGTTATGATAGAGAATTTGCTAGCGAGTCACTTTCTCTGATTGAAAAAATTATTCCAGAAGTTAAACTGTTAGTCAGAGTCTACAATATTCAATCTTCATATCAAATTGAAGATAAGTATATAGAGGAAAACAACTTTTCCCATATAAGAGACGAATATTATTCTGTGAATCCTAAAGAAGAATTCTTTACAAATACATTCAAAAAAATTACTGAAATAGGATGGTTTTGTAAGACATCACAATTCAATAATATGTATTTTATATCTCATCCAGGCTATAATGCTACAGAAAAGGATTATATAATTTCTTTTAGGAATAGAATTTTTCCGGACTTAATTAGAATATCTGAGAGTTTTGAAAATTTCAAAGCTGAATATCCGGGAGGTTCCGTTTTTGTTAATATTGAAAACAACACTAGTTATAAATTTGATAACCTAAATTACTGTAAAATAATTATAAAAAATGTCCCAAAAAATAATAAAATATGGTTTCATACTAATGTACTTGAATTTAATAGAGGAGGAAGATCGGACAATTATAACATTTCAAAGAAATTTAAATATATATTAGGTGATTATATTAAGGAAGAAAATAGAATAATTCCTCTAGAGATAATCGATGAATTAAATATAGAAGATGTTAGTATTCCAGTAGATTTATGGGATCACACGTATAATACAGCAGGTAAAGATCTAAGAAGTTACAAATCAAAAAAATACGATGTTTTAATATACGAGCCATATATATTTGGATTAGATTTTGTATCAAAGAACATAGGTTTTGAAAAAGATACAACAGTAAAGGCTGGACCTTCAGAAAGAATAATAGAAAACAATAAATATAATTTCTATTTACCTTATTTTGGTTATAATCATTTCAGAAACTATTACTTTTTAGAAAAATATAAGTATCCGTGTATTGGAAACGCTAACTTTAATATAGCAAATATTCTTCTGAATCAACCTTCGTCGTTAGACTTTAATAAGGAAAAAAATATACTCAATTGTTCTGTTGAGGTAAAATGGAAAGATTTCGACGAAAATCTTTCCATTGAAATTGGTTAAAAAATCTCTTAATGTTTTTATTAAGAAAGTGAAAAAACTAAGATATACTAAAGATTGTATCGAAGTGATTGAATAAATGAAAATATATAATGAAAATAAAAATCTCTAATGGAGTATAACAAAGATCAACAAAAAGTTGTTGATTATATTAAATATAAACTAGATAAAGATGAAACTTTGCTTTTATTTATACACGGAATGGCTGGTACTGGCAAGTCTTTTTTAATAGAAAGAATAGAAGAATTATTCTCTAACAATCTTAAAATTATAAAGACATCTTATACTGGAGTATCTGCAAATAATATTGGAGGAAACACATTACACAAGACATTTCACATTAATGTTAAGTCAAATACTGATGAAAAAGAGAATTATTATAACTTTGTATGTAATTTAGAAAGTAAGAGTGTAGTGATAAATGAAAATACGATTAGGTACATATATACTTTACGTATCATCATTGGTACATTAGGTATGACGTTTAGATATAAGGTTCCAATCCACTCTGTCCTCGAACTCTCTGATAAAATCTTCTGATAATTTAAACATAGATATTGATTCCCAATTAACTTTGTCCTTAGGTACATTGTATAATTGGTACATTAAGGTCCATACACGTCCTTGTGTATTATATCGATATCAAGCAAATCAGATTGTTTATATTCGTAAGAATCTCTGCTTACTTTTAATTCGTTATTATCTTTTGTACTTGAAATTTTATAGCTATTATCTTTTATCAACTCTTTAAATAATAGTAATGATTTTTGTCTATTCCTCATAATTTTATTATTAATAGAGTGTATGTAAAACGGGTATATCACCTTTTTGTTTTCTACTTTTACATATTCTCCGACACCAACTAATTTTATGTCTTTGTTAATGTTAGTCTTCAATGTATATATTATATTATTTAGTATCATGTAACATATACCGTTTTTAACTTTAAATTCTACTTTCTCTCCGTCTACTTTTGTTGTTATCAAAATATTAGTTTCATTTTTCTGAAGCAGATTTTTAAACGTAATGAAATTAGTCTTCAAAATATTAGGCATTCTATTTTTTAAAATTGAAATGTTAAAAATATTAGAAACCCCATAAATTAGAGAAAAACAATCTATTAGATTTTTCCTAAATAAGTCTTTATCAAAATGTTTTACATTTCCAATATACTCTAATTCTATGTACCATGAAGTATTATTAGGAATTCTAGTATAATTTGTTACAGACGGAATTATAATTATGGACAAGGACAACAACAACGAACCTGTAGATGAGAAATTCAAACTCGACAATACAATAGATGTATTAGCATGCATAAAACCAAACTTAATACTTATGTCAGATGGTATATATATAGAAATAGACTTGATAAAGTTTTCGTCTACAGGAGATGAAGTATTTAAGAGGATAAATATAAAAAACAACGAAAGTTTCTATTTTGATGAAATATTATCATTCGTTGTAATACAAAATACAAAATCGTTAAATCCTAAATTTTATGTAACTCCTTACTGTTTAATTTATGAATATTCACTTGCGTACAACAAACTTGTAATACCTAGATGCATAAAAACCAATAACTTCTTTTATCACAGTTATTATGGAAATAGTTATGAAGTTATAACTAAATCTGAAGACATCCATACTTTAAATAAAGTACCTCCAATAGAAACATTTAAAGAACTCGGAAAGAATTTCGATTTAAATAAAATTTATAACTTGGCTGTTACCTCAAATGAATATTTAAATATAGATAAAACTAAATATTTTATAGAAAATAATAGAAAAAGAATATCATTAAATTTTATAACAAATTTTATTAAAACACAAGCTATTTTAAATTCGTTTTCCCCTCAAGTTAAAAGTGTCAAGTATGATAGGAAAAATAATAATTATTTATCCATAGATATAGGAAGAGGAGGAGATATGCAAAGGTATTTTTACATAAACGCTAACTCTGTGACTGAAACAGATCCAAGTGAATTATCGCTTGACGAATGTAGATCGAGATACAATAAACACGTCAAGAAGTCAAAATCATCATTATTTAGATTATATTTGTTTAAAACATACTTCAATGACAAAGATTATATATTTACAGTTAACTCTTCGGGGATTGGAAAATATATAGGTATAGATTGGAACATGGCAATACATTACAGTTGGAAGAAAAACAAAAAAAGTGAAATAGTAAAAAAAATTAGAGAATTATTGCACGACAACGGGAAAATTGTAATCACAACAATAGACGGAGAAAAAGTTAAAGACGAGATGAAGAAAAGATCAACGGAAGAATTAAATTTTATGATAGACGATGTAAATATAAAAATTGTACTATCTCAGGATTATGAAGGAAATAGTATATTTAAAGTATACATACCAACAATGACATCGGAATCACAAGACGAATACGCAATAGATATAAATGAAATGATAGATGTATTCGAATCGAACAAGTTTGTTCTTCTAGACTGCTATCATTTTGATTTAATAACTTCTTATCAGGATATATTCGATACGCTAACAGTAGTAAGAAACGAAAGAGAAGATTCTAGACATTACTTCTTTAAGAATTTATCCAATTCAAATATAAAAAAGTGTTCTGATTTGGAAGTTTTGTGTTCAATGTATGTATCACTTATATTCGAAAAGATTTAACTTCATTAATATTTTTATTTTAAATGCAATGGTCATATGACAATTTTGGAACTATTGTATTATTGAATAAAGAAGCATGTAATTTTTTAGATTTTTGTGTGAATCACGAAACATGCTCTCTTTTGTATAGAAATTACGATGAGAAAACTTTCGGGTCTGTATATTACATAGATTTTAATAAAATGATAATGTATAATGAAAGATATAGATCTAAATTTTATCTAATTAGAGATTACGTTTCTAAAAATAATCAAAACGAATTATTTTTAAAAAATAGTAACAAATTAATAAATACAGTGTTAAACAGTAATCAATTTATACCTTACTGTAATTATACACCATATTATACTGACGATTATTTTAACATACAGTATCCTGATATTGCCAGCATTGTGATATTAAAAACTTGTAATCATAAAGAATGTCATCTAAGGACTTGTAAAACACATAATGGAGAGTTGAATGACTGGAATAACGAATGTCACGATTATTTAAATATTTCATTGATTAACAAGGAAAATTGTAAGTATATATATAATATATAATAAAACTGAAATTTAATACAGTCTAAGTATTCTAATGTAACAATATTTACTTACATTATAAATCGTAAAAATGAAAATCTTTGATATTTTATCAAGTTCATTATTTAATATAATTATACTATACATTATTGATATTTCGTTTATTTGCGTGTTAATTATAGATAAATATAAACATAATGATGTGTGTATTGCGAATATGAACGAATCTGAAGAAAATAATAATACTATAGAATTACAACAAAATTATACTGAAAATTTTAACAAATATATTACTTTAGAAAATATTACATATTTACACAAAACTATATATCTACTGCATGATTATAATATACAACACAATATAAAACTTTTACACGACGAGATTTATCATTTTATTAATAACAACGGAAGCTTTGGAGAAAATGTAGATCAAGACGTGTTATATGAAAAAATGAATACACTTTTATACATGTTAAAATATATAGGAGGAGATTTCGAACTGAAATCCCAAGACGTTAAACATCTTTGTGTTGTACTCAGAAGATATGTTCTAAATGGATATCCGCGACCAAATAAATCAAATATAGAAACTATTAATAAACTATTAGAAATGACAAAAAGTAGAAAGGTATATCAGTTATTATAGATGTAGTATTTTTTATATTTTACTATAGTATATCAAGTTGTTGTAGTTGTAGTATTTTTATATTGTACTATTAATATTTTTAATAAATGAATTTTAAAAAAATTTGTTTGAATAACGATACAAAAATTATTGTAGATAATTTTAGTCCATATGATATTTTTATAGGAATAACAGATAAAGGATTCGATTATGATTATAAAAACAATACAACAGGACTATCACATTTATTCGAACATTCCATTTTCAGACACAGAGGAGAGAACGATAATATAATATATAACGGTTCAACATGTTTCAACTTTATGACATTCTTTAGTAAGAGAAGAAACAATAGTATTACATATAATGATGTATGTAAGAATCTAATTTATAAATTCTATGACAAATTTAGTAATATCCCTTTTATATACAATTTTGATTTCGATGATAAATTAAGTAAAATAGTAGATGAATTAGAAAATGAATATTATTTTAGAAAAAATTACGATATTGACGGAATTTCTCTATTTTTTATAAACTATGGAAAGAAATATTTAGGAGGCACGTCTATAGATCTGTCAAACGAAGAAGTTATAAAAAAAAATTAATAAAATTATGGGAAAATATAGATCCGTCTGATATCTTAATAATATTAAAGTATAATAATGATGAAATAATAGATATTATATATATTAATCATACATTTGGTTAAAAAAAAAAAAAAAAAAAAAAATCTACGTACAAAAATTCTACAAACGAAATTCAAAAAACGTTAAAGGGATATTCGTGTATACTAACTAAGTGTGAAAATGATTTTAATATAAACATTAGGGTGGACAACGATAAAAAATTGTTCAAAGGACTATTCCTGTTAACTACATTTGGTATAAAAGTAAATTGCATAAATGATTATTTTTATATATCAATTAGTTTTGATAGAAATCCATTGAATATAGTTAATTATATTCTAAATGAAAATATAGAGTCAATTGTTAATAATATATTAAGTAACAACGATAGAAGAATATATATAGAGGACGTTTTTCATTTTTACAAATATTTTGATATAACTTCTCTACTAGAAGACTACTTGTACAGTGACGATTATGTAGATAAATATTCTGAATATATTTATTCGGTCATTGAAAATATTAAAGAGAATGTTTTAACATACGGGAATTTAATAATTAATACTCCTCCTGACAATATATTAGTAAATATGATTGACTTGAATAACGACAAGGTTTTCGTCACAGAAGTTTTATTAGATAAAGATTACAAAAAAGAAGAAAAGATTAATATAAAAAGAAAAAAATTTAATAATAAGGAAGAAAGAAAAACAAAAAATTACGTAGAATTTCCACAAATAATTAAAAATGTTGAAAATTACGAATTGGATTTCAACAAGACTTTAAACAACTATTGCTACTTAATATTGTTTTATGTTCACAATTCGGTTTATAATATAAAAATAAGTAATAATGTAAAGATAATAGGAGATAAGTACGAAATAAAATATATACTAAAAAGAATCAAAGGAGAAAATATTAATAACGAATACTTGTATAGAGATTTTTGTCCTTATTTTTACGAAGCTCTGTTTCAATTTTATTTGTTCGACAGGGAATGTCCAGATATCAATAGTATAGTAAAGTTATTCAAAAGAGAAAATGAATTAAGATATATTATAAAGAAAATTCAAAACGAAGAGAGTAAACGTGAGCTTATCTTGAACAGTAAGATATATAGTATAAAAACAGAATATAATTTTCTTATAACATTGACATGGACAGAAAACAAAATATTATATGGATATATGTTGAACTACTTAAAAGATAAAGGATTGATATATTCAATGAACATATACGAATCAGATGATTATGCAATGTTCTTTAATTTAACTACTGATCCAGATAGATGCGTATATGAATTAGACAGATATATATCGTCGTACGAAGATATAGACGTGCTTTATATAGTTTCTTACAAATCTAAAAATTTAGATTTTAGTAGTATTTTTTTTATTTGAGAGATATTAGTGGAAGAAAAATATTCGGAGATATCATATAATAATTTTTATATACGTTTTAGAAGTCATGGTTTGCCCATAAATAATATCACATCCATCTACTAATTGATTTAAAACTTCAACTGATATGCTAATCAATTTATCATTTTTATTTGGTTGTTTAATTTTTTTTAATTTACATACAAAATTAATACTTGTAAGATTTTTATATAATACATTATTACTCATAACATATTCTATTTTTTTTCATTACTATCTATATTTTCAAAATTTTCTAGCATTTTGTTAATACTATTTTTTAGATAAATAGATATAT